>NW_020954569.1:73262480-73325728 GCF_900497805.2 Vombatus ursinus | reverse complement strand
GGGAACAATTCATATAATGTAGAAAGTTCTATTAAGGAAAGCATTTTCTTCCTAAGAATTGAACTTAGAAGTACATAATGTCAGTCAATCATCATAGTTCTTTGTTTTTATACAGGCATCAAGTCAATATTCTTAAATCAAGTTGAAATTCTTCTACCTGGCATTAAAGGCTCTTCTCTAAGGTCTTATCCTTCTCAATCTACTTGGTCCAGTTTCCTTTCTTTACCTCACCTAGCATGGTACAAGGGCACTGAAATCGATGTTAAGAGACCTCTCAGGTCTAGCACCAATTTACTTTGCAACCTGGGTAATTGCAATTGGGTAATATACCTTCCTACCCTGTAAAAAATTTAATTAGAACATGGTCTAAGACACTCAATACTTAAGTTTGATAATTTATATTCCTATGATATCCATTTAGTGGAAAATATACAGGAAATGATGATAAAATAAAATTCTTTATAATTATGTAATTTCTTGTTTTTAAGCATTGTGGCAAAATGGAAAGAGCTATGACTTTTAAGTCAAGAAATATTCCAACTCAGACACTTATAAGTTATGTAACCAAAGACACTTAACCTGTCAGAGGCTCAGTTTATCTACCTGTAAAATGGAGATAATAAAACTCATACCACTTATTTCATAGAATCATTATGAAGAAAGCATTTTTCAAATCAAAATTCAATATAAATGGAAGTTATGTAATTTAATTCTGAAAGTAGAAGAAATAAGAAAGTAGATAGTTACTACTACTGCTTCTACTTTTTTTAATTTTTTTTTTATTTTTAGGCAATTGGGGTTAAATGACTTGTCTAGGGTCACACAGCTAGTAAGTGTCAAGTGTTTGGTCTGAGGCCGGATTTGAACTCTGGTCCTCCTGACTTCAGAGCCAATGCCGTATCCAACGTGTCACCTAGCTGTCAATAATATTTTTGTACATGTGGATTCTTTTCCTTTTTTTTTTTTTTTTTTTGCTTTTTGGTGAGGCAATCAGGGTTAAGTGATTTGCCCAGGGTCACACAGCTAGTAAGTGTCAAGTGTCTGAGGTCGAATTTGAACTCAGGTCCTTCTGACTCCAAGGCCAGAGCTCTATCCACTGTACCACCTAGCTGCCCTGCTTCTACTTTTAGTAGGTTTATTCCTATAAAATATCAAAAGGGATAAAGACAAAAGGATAATCATAACCTAACATGTCCCACTCAACCCTGAGACTTTTGTGCCCTGATATAAACACTTGATTCACAGCAGGCTTCCAGACCACTCAGTTCACAATGTTTTCAGAATAGCTGGTGCTATTAAGTATGTTGTTGTTTGTCCTTCACTTTTGAAGAGGACCAATAACATCATGGAGTGATGTCTTGACTTTCTTGTCCCCACTACAGGAGACCCCAAGGAATGTGATTGAGCCTGAAGCATCCTCAAGAAGTTACTCTTACTTCTTCCAGGAGCAAACTCAACCCCGCCCTGCAGCATTTATATAAGTACTGTCTTTATTAGCTTAAAATAACTACTTGTTCAAGTCAAAAAGTTCGTTGATGTAATGTCATGCTCCTGCTCCTGGTACCTCTTTCCTATCTACCCCCAAATTCCATAGAAAGGGACAAAATATATAATAGTGGACACATAAATAATCAAAAGAAAGGGTTCACTTCTAGGTTTTGAATTGACTTAACTGTGAGAATAGTGGTGCCATCAAAAGACGTAGAAAGATTAGGAAGAGGGACATGTTAAGGAGTGGAAATGCATTGTTAAATTTTGGATGTGTTTGAGGTACTAGAGGAACATCAGACTATTTGAAATGTGGGATAAAATCTCAGTGAAGAGGTTAGTACTAGAAATAAATTTGGGTGTCATCACAAAGGTAATCACTGAAGCCAAGGGAGAAATTGTTGAGAGAATATGGCCAAGTACTAATCCTTGGGAGATGCTCTTATTTAAGGGATATAAACAGAAAGAAACACCAGCAAAGGAGCCAGAAGGAACAGTTAGGCAGGTGTTGCCAATGAAAATAATTTACTAGGTAAATTAAAAGAAAAAATGCTATGGAGAATGTATATTGCCTTTTGTATTTTGACTTAATATGATTTAATCATGTATTGGTCACACAATTATGACATACAAGTTTAAACCCATCCCTTACTTCAACAAATGAACAAGTTTCAGTCTGTTATGAAATAGTACTATTGAGTAAAGTATAAGAACATCAAAGTGACTTTTAAAACCAATTTACCTGAAATAGAAAAGTTATATTCAGGCTCTGTGTCAAAGAAGGGAAAACTAACTTGGCTAAATTGTATGCTGAAAAAAATACAGATTAATATATAGCATATTTCAAACTTTGAAAGATCATTGATTTCACTGATATGAATTTCACTGAATTACTGATAGTAACTCAGATTCCCATGTCTTACTAGAGAGTTCTTCTGTGAACAAAGAATCAATACTTTGTCTAGTCTTCCCACCCCTGCTTAATAATTTTTTCCAACTACATGTAAAGATAGTTTTTAATATTCTTTTTATAAGATTTTGAGTTCCAAATTTTTCTCCCTCCTTCCCTCTCTTCCCTCTTCCCTCCCCAAGACAGCAAGCAATCTGATTTAGCTTATACATGTACAAGCATGTTAAACATATTTCCACATTACTCATGTTGTGAAAGAAGAATCAGAACAAAAGGGGAAAACTATGAGAAAGAAAAAAAACAAAAAAAGTTAAAATAGTATGCTTGAATCTATATTCAGACTCCATAGTTCTTTCTCTGGATGTTGATAGTATTTTCCATCATATCTTTTGGGATTGTCTTGGATCATTATACTGCTGAGAAGAGGTAAGTTTATCATAGTTGATCACCACACAATGTTGCTATTACTGTGTACAATGTTCTCCTGATTCTGCTCGCTTCACTCAACATCAACTCATATAAGAACAGATTTTTCTGAAATATACCTGCACATCATTTCTTGTAGTATAATAGTATATCATTACATTCATATACCACAACTTGTTCAGCTCCTCCCCAATTGATGGGCATCCCTTCCATTTCCAATTCTTTTCCATCACAAAAAGAACTGCTATAAATATTTTTGTATATGTGGGTCCTTCCCTCCACCTTTTTATCTCTTTGGGATATAGACCTAGTAGTGGTACTGCTGAATCAAAGGGTATGCACAATTTTATAGCCTTTTGGGCATAGTTCCAAATTGCTCTCCAGAATGGTTGCATCAGTTCAGAACTCCAACAAGGCATTAGTATTCCAATTTTCCCACATCTTCTCCAACACTTATTGTTTTCCTTTTCAGTCATATTAGCCAATTTGATAGCTGAGTGGTACCTCAGAATTGTTTTAATTTGCATTTCTCTAATCAATAGTGGTTCAGAGCATTTTTTCATATGACTATAGTTAGCTTTAATTTCTTCCTCTGAAAACTGCCTGTTTATATCCTTTGACAATTTATCTGGGAAATGACTTGTATTCTCATAAATTTTGCTCAATTCTCTGTATATGTTAGAAATGAGGTCTTTATCAGGAACACTGGCTGTAAAAATTGTTTCCCAATTTTCTACTTTCCTTCTAATATTGGTTACATTGGTTTTGTTTGCGCAAAAACTTTTTAATTTACTGTGATCAAAATTATCCATTTTGTATTCCATAATGTCTTTATCTCTTGTTTGATCATAAATTCTTCCTTTCTCCATAGATCTAACAGGTAAACTATTCCTTGTTCTCCTAATGTGCTTATGGTATCACCCTTTATATTTAAATCATATACCCAGTGGCCAGTTTTAAGGTGATCAATCTTCCTATCTTTATCCAGGCTGGTCCTAGGATGACAGACATAGATTCCACTTACAAGCCTTTAAGAACTCAGGTCATCTCCACACTATTTTGGAGAATCCAAGAATAGATCTGGTGATGGACTTTATATTACAGAGAGCATATGGCTCAATTCAGAGAAATATTGGTGATAGGAATATGCCAACACTATTCAAGCCATGGATTTCTGAAAGAACTGAAGTATTTTATCATGTGCACAAATGCAGAAAAATAAGTGTATTTAAGTATATATATTTAACGTATTAAAGTCTTGATGTCTAAAGTCTTAATCTGGTGTATCCTGGGGTAGAGGTAACCCTGGGTTCTCGAAGGCCATGCTACTGAAGTACAAGCTCTACTGGATGCTGCCAAGCTAAAAAGGCTTCAAATATTAGCCTAGAAACAGATTAAATTTTATCATAAGGTTTTAGAGATAAAAGGGATCATAGAGATCATTGAGTCAAATCTTTCATTTTGTGAGGAAACAGGCCTAGAGGATCAGGTCCCATGGATTCAATTATCATGTCTACATGGATGATACTCACATTAATTTATCCAACCCTAACTTCACTCAACCTCTAGCCTTGCATCTCCAATTGAACTATTAGACATCTTTAACTGGTTGTCCCATAGACACCTTAAACTCAACATGTACAAAACTGAACTCATTATCTTTCCACCCCAAACCTGTTTCTTCCTAATGTGCTTATTCCTTTTGAAGATTCTACCATCTTCCTAGTCACCCAGGCTTGCAATTTAGGTGTCATCCTTGGCTCCTCGTCTTCGCTCTCACCCCCATATCTAATCTGTTGCCAAATTCTGATGATTCTACTTTTATAATATCTCATATACTTCCCCTTCCCTTGTCTGATACTGCCAACATGCTTAACATTTTATGCCTGGAGTATTAATTGTGTCCTGGTTGATCTCTCTGCCTCAAGTCTCTCCCTACTCCAGTCTATCCTCCACTGAGCTGTTAAATTGATCTTCCTAAAGCAGAGGTCTGACCATATCTCCCCACATTCAATAAACTAGGCAAGTCACTTAACCCCAATTGCCTTGCCAAAAGAAAGTTTATTGACTTGGGCAAGGTAACTTAAGCTATAAGCAATCCCCCATAAGTGGGATTTCACTATAGGTCCTCTGAATCCATATTTAGCTTCTCACAAACATCCTCCTCCATCTCCACCCCCCTACGTGACTCTCCTGACTAAGCACATCAAGGGTCATCATTAGAGCACTAGTTATCAGTTAGTTAATTTTGGGCATAGCAATCTACTAATTGGACAAAAAGAAAAATGACTTTCAATCCTTTTTGATCTACTTCGACTTCTGTTTCACAATGACAGAGGGACATAAATGAAGACAGAAGGTAGTAAACATTGCGAGACTCAGACTATCTATCAACATTCAACTTGCTGGTACTCACTGTGACCCCGATTGCCTCAGCAATGACCAATGATCAATGAATTGAAATCTTTTTGGAAAAACTGAATCCTGTTCATTTTAACATTCTTCACATAAATGAAGCCAGGAGACATAAAAAGTTTCAGGCAAATGAAAAGTAAGCTGCCAGTTTCTCCTTGGAAAGAGAAATAAAGGAGTAGACTTAATCATACACCCAAAGGCAACAAAAACCTCCATCACTTCATCTTGTCAGATGATAAGTTCCACCAAACTAAATGAACACATACTTTGATACTTTTGGACTTCAAAGTGAAAAATGAGCATGGAGCAGTATCAAGAAATAAAACATACCAAGGCTTATAGACTACTCAAAATTCTCATGCCTACAATGATGATTATTTTCTCTAAGAAGTGAGAAAACTGTAGGGATGACAAACACTAAATGCTATTACTTAAAAAAGAAAAGGAAATTAACTATGTCAACATACAGGGTGATAAAAACTTGCTGTATGTATAGCTTTTTTTCTTCTCTAAAATTAGCTACATATGAGGGGTCAGATCAATGACTTATAGCAAAGGTCAAAGTAAATTAAAATTTCAAAGAATAATATAAAAAGACACTAGCTTTTAAAGAGTTAACTCAAAATGGTGAATGAATAATTTTTTAAAACAATCCATTGCCTCTTTATTTGAAAGAAGTTTAGTTGGTGAAAATAGTTGTCACAATGAGGAAGTTAAGAGCCCCCAATTGACCTCTACCTGCTAACATTCAATCTTTTTATTGAGCAGAAAGATGCAGCAATCCAGGGCACTACCTGTTTTTGTTTTGTTTTGTTTTGTTTTTTACATTTTTTAAAGACCAAGTTTCCTTATCTTGCCAGGCTGGAAGTTCAAGAGCTACTTATGAGGCAACTCGCACTCTGACCAAGAAAGAATTTTGACTTGCTCAGATTTTGACTTGGGATGGTTCACTCCTAGTTAGGCAACTTAGTAGGTTACCTTAACAACACACTTAGTGTGAACACCTATTAGAATTTTCTGCAGCTCAGAACTCTGGAGTTCAAGAGATCCCCCAGACTCAACTTCTCTGTTAGGGGGATTACAGGAATGTACCACTATGCTCAGCACAAGTTCATTTGTAAAATATTGCAGTAGAAGATAAACAAAAGATTATGGATAATATCACCTGATAGCATTTGAGAAATGGGGTGAAAGCAAGCTAATCTAAATCATTCTAAAGGCATGTATATATGAAACCAGATGGACAGCTAGCAGATATGAAGTGGAAAAGACATAGTTTTTTTCTAGTGTTGTGTATTTACTTGAGACAGTAGTGAAACTGCTTATAATACTTTAGTACAATATATATGTGTTTGGAGGGGTTATCATGCTAAGTGGGTAGTGCTAATTGTTATAATACTAAGGTGGGTAATACTGTGTGTGTATATATGTGTGTATGTATCTATGTATACACACAAATACACACATCTAGAAACATTCATTAGTAGAAATATGTATATATATATACATATATATTCTATGCAGATAGTTATATGTATAGATTCTATGTATGTATGTGTATATATGCCAGATCTAGGCACTCTTCCAAACTTTGTCATTTCAAGTACCAATGCCACTACTTCACATAATATATATCTATATCTATCTATATATCTTTATCTATATTTACTTGAGACCATAGTGAAACTGTTGTTAATATAAATACATACGGATTATTTATATTTCTGTGTGTGTATCATCCAAATGGGGCTGTTTCACTGCTGTTTCAAGTGTATGTGTATGTGTGTATGTGTGTGTTTATCACTAGAAAAACACCACATCTATTCCATTTAGTATCTGCTTATTGTCTATCTGGTTTCATTTACACATACTTTACAGTGATTTAGAATAGCTTACTTTCAACCCATTTCTCAAATGCTATTAGGTAATATTAAGATTATAAACTATATAATCATTGTTTATAATCTTACCAACATTATATTGATATATAATCATAAAATGAGTGTATAACATCATAACTATAACTCCGTGTATGCCGATGAAGTAGCGGCAATGGTACTTGGAATGACAAAGTTTGAAGAGTGCCTAGATCTGGCATATATACGCATACATGAAATGCACTTTGTCAGTCATGCAATTTTAAAGGTACTCAGAGATTGATTTTCAAAATATTTCAAAGAGGGAAAAATTCTAAAAGAGTGAAAAAGGTCAAAGACAGTACTTTTGTAAAAAAAAAAAGACAATGAAGATATCAGTAACTATAAATCCCTATGCCAACTTCTTATCTCTATCAAATCTTTATGATAACGCTTTATGTATGTATCAAAAGTAAATTTGATAAAAACATGAAATAGCATTTTACTGAGTAGAACAAAATGCAGACCAGATTTGAAGGCTTTCCTAAAACAATGTATATTCCACATCATACAAACTATGACAGATGCCAATACTGAGGTAACTTTAACAGTGCTTGGAGTACTGTTGAGCCAAATGTAAAAAGGGTAGGGAGGGGGCATATTCTTACTTAAGGTATATGTTGGTGTTATGGAAAATGTCCTATACAGTAGAAGTGTCAAACTCACTTTTCCCTAACCAGGAAAAACTCCCAAGTGTGTTTGTGGAACCAGATGAAAATGTAATTAGGAAATGTTTACAAAATAAATACAAATACAATACAGCATAGATAATGTCAATTTTGGGGTTTTTAAGTCAATATGCATAGATAATATCATTTTGGGGGTTTCTAAGTCAATATGCAGCCTGCAAGGATCCTTTCTATTTGAGTTTGTCACCATTGCTGTAAAGAACAGAAAAAAAAAGGATACTGTCTTATGGGAAGGTTCTTCAAATATTCTTCAGAGATGACGTTGTACTGATTGCCCTAAGCACTGGAACACTCTAAAATCTTTTCAATGAGCTCTAGAGTAATAGGATAGGTTAGTCTGCCTATCCACAATGCAAAAAAATAAAATAAAATAAACAGTTTGTAAGGTGCATATTTATGGATTAAAATATAAAATATAACTGAATGGGAGGCAGTTCTTAGAGTTTAAAAATGTATCACAAGTACTGAACAATACTGAAGGTAGGCTAAGGGCAAACTAGGAGTGTCCAGAGTTAAGTAGTAGAAGAAAAATAGTATAAAGGAAAATTTAAGGTCAGAGGACCTGAACTTAACTCTTGCCCTGCCACTAAACTCTCTTCATTGCTTTACTTTGCTGTGTCTTAGTTTCCTTTTCTGTAAAATGAGGTGATTAGACTAGATGGCCTCTAGATTTTGTGAGATCAAATTTGGGAAGTTATACAGTGCTTTCAATGATCTGAAACTGCTTGCTGCTGCTATATAAGCTCATTTAAAAAATATCATTATTCTCCTGGGTATGATATATGGTGAGGAATCATAGAACTCTAGTATATTAGAAAAATCAAATTTACAAGTAACCCCAGTCCTAAAGGAAAGATGGATGGTAGGTATAAGGGATTCTCCATACAACCAATGATAATTTATGTAGAAATCTAATGGAGCATACATAAGTGTGTATGTATATATGTGTATATAAGTATATATACACACATACACACACGGACACACATGTATAAATATATGAATAGCAAAAGAATTAGGCCAAATGTGGAAATTTGTGTTGCTTGGCTGCTCATTTGTTACAAGGATTTGATTTTTCTTTCTTTCTTTTCATTGTGAGGGGGATGCACGAGCAAGAAGGGGTAGACTTATATTAATTAAAAATTAAATAAAATTTTTAAACAAGGAGTTCAAGCTTTTACTGGCTAATTAGGTTTCTAGGTTACTTTGTTATCCTCATTATAGCAGCTGATTTAGAGTGATTAAACTACCTTTGTGATTAAAAAGAAAAGGTTTGGCTAGCCATTTATTGAGAATGAGAACAACAGATAGAGAGCTTGGGTGTAGGATTAGTGTTCCCAGTGTTTGAAATGAGCTGTCACTGTATGATTTTCAGCAAGTCACCTCACCTCTCTGGGTGTAAGGGAGTTTCCTCACCTATAAAATGATGAGGTTGGACCAGGTAGTCTCTAAAAGGCCTGTTCTAGCTCAAAATCTATGATCTTATTCATTAGAAAAAGGCCTCCAGTATGTTGAATGAATCTTCTGTGCATATTATATGGAAAGACATGGGCAAAAATAAAACAATTAAAAGTCATGGGGAGGGTAGGGGGTTGCAATTTGCATTACTAGAGGGAATTCTCAAGCTAATGAAACTATAGTCATGTCAATGTATTTATGTGCATATATGTGTTTATGGACACATATAATATATTGAAATATATACATATTTATACACATTTATATGCATGTATATGCATGTGTGTGTGCAAACACACATATATATACATGTACTCTGTGTGTGTGTGTGGGTATATATATATATGTTGCTGTTCATCCTTCAATATTTGAAGAGGACCAATGACATCATGATATTGAGGTCAGGATACAGTGTGTATGATTGTAGCTGATCAGTCCAATATGAGTTCATAAGGCTCTACCACAGGTTGGGCAAAAATAGTCCATTTGAACATTTGAGATGGAGACATCTTTAGATTTTTGCATCTGTTTCCTCTGTACTACTGCAATTCTGCCTTGCTCATAGAACACAGTATCTTCTTTGATGAGGGCATGTTATGTTGGGCAGTCCTGTGTCAGCATTTCCCATGTCTCACAATCAATACTAGAGTTTTTCAGAAAGATCTCAAGAGTGTTCTTGTAGCACTTCTGCCTACTATGTGAGTGCTTTCCCTGTACAAGTTCTCCATAAAATAGTCTTTTAGATAAACAAACAGTTGGCATTTAGGCTATGTGACCAGTCCACCAGAGTTTCTCTCTCTGCAATAGAGTCTGAATGCTGAGCATTACAGCTCAAGAGAGGACCTCAGTGTCTGGTACCTTATTTTGACAGGACAAGACAATCTTTCCAAGACAATTCAAATGGAAGTGGTTCAGTTTTCTAGCATTGTGCTGGTATTCACGGGCATACAAAAATGAAGTCAGCATAACAGAGATCTGTAGACCTTCAGTTTGGTAAACAGCCTAATACCTCTTTTCTCCTGAATTTTCTTTTGGAGCCTCCCAAATTCTGAGCTAGCTCTGGCAGTGCATGTGTCAACTTCATCATCTTTGTGGATGTCCCTGGAAAGTATACTGCCAAGGTAAGTGAATTTATCCACAGCATTAAAAGTTTCTCCATTTGCTGTAACCAATATGTAACCATATATGGAAGGTGTGGTGCTGGCTGGTGGAGCCGTCTGTTTTCTTGGCATATGTATATATGCATACACATACAAAAACATATACACACATACATATACATACACATATATATGTATATATATATATATACATACACACCTATGTGTATGCAGATACATACACAAACACACATGGTTTTTTGAGCTCCAGGGGCTTTTCAACCTTTCAAAGCTCACAAGGTTGCAGCCTAGTTCATTCCATCTCTAACACTCATTCACCAAAAGTAAGAAAGAATGAAACACAACAGAGGCAGAAAAACAGCCAAGCTGTGCACTCATGGCTTTGTGTCTGCCCAAGTGAAGAGAATAAAACAATAATATTTCTTTCTCTCTCTCTTTCTCTCTGTCTGTCTGTCTGTCTCTCTCACTGTCTCTCCCTCTTCTTCTGACCAATGAGGACCCAATCAGAAGTCTGGATCTCCTGGCAAGCCAGGGCATGACTTGGGCTTTCTCAGCCCTTCCAGTGATAGATAGATAGATAGATATAGATATAGATATAGATACAATGTTCATTAAGAGTTTACTACGTACCAGGCACTGTGCTAAGTTCTGGTGTTTGTTTTTGTCCTTTGTTATGAAGAGGACCAATGACATCATGGGGTCATGTCTTGACTGGAGCATGAATTAGATTTAAGGGAGGCAGTTTCACAAAGTTGTTAGCCTCATTCCCTCTTCCAAAGACATCAAAGTCCAGTGGCAAGACGAAAGTCAGGATGACTGTCACTGGTCCAGGATGCAGTGGATGACATTGCCATCTTCAATGTCTGATCAAGCTATTACTGCACTAGCTTCAACTGCCTTCTTGGCCATTGGTACAAATTGTTCTCATCCACCAATTCTGGCACCAGGGAAGTCTTCACATCCTTGGGATAGATATTCCCCTAACTTATCTACAGTGTGTTGGTTATCCTTAACCTGGTTTAGCCCATCTGCCAAAACTGTTTTACCGGGGTGTGGGAACTAAGCATGCCACAGCTTCTTGGAGTCACAGGTGAGAGTTAGGTAAAGATGGACACTAAAGGTGGATGAGCAGACCTAAAAAAGGCTCACCAAGCCCTCATATGAGAGGTGCTAGCCCTGAACTCCCCACAGACCCCAGTGTATGCTGGTGATACAATTGCAAGCAAAAGAGACAATCTGGGGGCAGCTAGGTGGCTCAGTGGATAGAGCACTGACCCTGGAGTTGGGAGGAATTAAATTCAAATTTGGCCTCAGACTCTTGGCACTTAATAGCTGTGTGGCCCTGGGCAAGTCACAACTCCAATTGCCTCACCAAAAAAAAAAAAGATAGAGTGACAGTCCCTATCCTCAAGAAGCTTACTTATATTGGGGAAAGATAACACATAAAGACATCTGGAAAACTGACAAGAGCTACTCATGAGGAATCCCGGCTACCAGCAATGAGAGTGGAACTGGGAGTGAAGTAACCTTGGCCTAAGCACCCCTTGAAATGGTGGTTAGATCCAAGAAATCACAAAAAAATCTGGAGAGGGCTGCAGGATGTAGGCATCTCCAGAATGGGAAGGTTGCTGATGAGAAGATGGAACAGGCACAACCTCTTTATGACAGTTTCTCCTGATGGCTCTCCATCTTCAGCTCTGAGAAATGATGAGGTTGAAGAAAACTCCTTTTACTGGGCAACTGACTCTGAACTCTCAACCTCTCCAACTCATAAGATAAAGCCACCATGGCTCAAAGTGTTCATCTCTCAGTATTGTGATTTGGTGAGCTAAGTTCAGGTACAGAAACATAAAGCAGAAGTAGCCAAGGACCTGAGGTCCAGTCTTATGTTCATCCAGGGAAGTATGTATTGATTACCACTGGCATGTATTGAATCAAAGGGCTGACCTGGACCCGGGGAGTGGGAGTGGGTTTAAAGAAATCCCCCGGGGGCAGCTAGGTGGTGCAGTGGGTATAACACTGGTCCTGGATTCAGGAGGACTTGAGTTCAAATCCCACCTCAGACACGTAACACTCACTAGCTGTGTGACTCTGGACAAGTCATTTAACCCCAATTGCCTCACAAAAAAAAGAGAGACAGAGAGGGGAAAAAAAAGAGAGACAGAGAGGGGAAAAAAAAGAAATCCCCCTTTCAGCCCCATAGTAGGAAGTCTAAGGGAGAGCTGTCAGCAACATTCTCAAAAAAGAACAAGTGGGAGAGAGGCATAACTTTTATCCTCAGTTCTTCTTAAAGACTTAAATACTTGTTGATTGATTGTTTGATTAGAGCAGTTCCTTTCTGCACCAGGCAGACTGATGGGTCCAGCAGAAAGGTAGTAATAACAGAGTTGGATGGAATTGCTCTGGTGTACATACATTGTTTTACTGATGATTGAAGGGCAATGTGAAATCAAGGTTAACCATATATGTAGATGGAGGAAGCAGTTTCCTTTCTTCAGCACTTAGATGGATTTGTGGTCTCTCTTATCCATGTGAGTATTTTTCTAACAGTTAATCATAAAGGGGAGACACTAACTGTAACTGGCATTGATGATATTGAGCAGATGTTAATAGGCAATTGATATGTACACTAGAATAGAAATTTGAGCCAAAAGCATTTGAAAATCACCCCATTAGAAAAAAAATCACCTCTTGGGGTTACCCCCAGAACTCTAAGCCTCTAAGTCAGTCAGTCAGAAGATATTAATTAAGCAACAACTATATGCCAGAAACTATGCTAAGCACTGGGGATGAAAAAAAAAGGTAAAAGACAGTCTGTTCTCAAGGAGTTCACAGTCTAATGGGGGAGAAAAGATGTAAACTTGTGGAAACTAGCTCTATAGAGGATCAATTGGAGATCTCCAATCAACAGAGGGAAGGAACTAAAGGCAGGTGGTGGCACAATGAATAGAAGTCAGGAGTCAGGAAGACCTATGTTCAAATCCAGCCTCTTTTACATACTAGCTCTGTGACTCTGGATAATTGTGAGGACCAAATGATATAATATTTGTAATAAGTGCTTAGCACAGTGCCTGGCAGATAGTAGGTGCTATATAAATGTTTATTCCATTCCTTTTCCACTAGAATTAAAGGGGTTTAGGGAAAGGTTTCCTGTAGAAGTTGGGATTTTTGCCAGGAATTGAAGGAAGCCAGAGAAGCCAGAAGGCAGAGATGAGGAAAAGCATTCAAGGCATGGAGGACAGCCAGTGAAAATGCCCAGAATGAGGAGATGGAGTGACTTGTGTGTGGAATATAACAAAGAGGTCAATGTCACTGGATCCCAGAGTACATGAGGAGGGTTGTAAAGTGTAAGAAGACTAGAAAGGTATGTGTGTGGGGAGGATGCAGCTTATGAAAGGCTTTGAATGGCAGAGGATATTATATTTGAACCTAGAGGTGATAAGGACCCACTGGAGTTCATCAAGTACTGGGGCAACATGGTCAGAGAATAGCTAGGTCATTCACAGTTCTTCATCATACAATATTGCTGTTACTGTGTACAATGTTCTCCTGGTTCTGCTCACTTCATGTTGCAACAGTTCATGTAAGTCATCCTATGTTTTTTTTTTCCCTGAAATCATCCCCCTCATCATTTTTTAGAGCACAATAGTATTCCATCACAATCATATAACACAATTTGTTTAGCCATTCCCCAGTTGATGGACATCCTTTCAATTTCTAATTCTTTGTGACTACAAAAAGAGTTGCTATGAATATTTTTGTACATATAGATTATTTCCTCTTTTCTTTGGTTTCTTTGGGATACAGACCTACTACTGGTGTTGCTGGGTCAAAGGGTATATACAATTTTATAGCCCTTTGGTATAGTTCCACATTACTCTCTAGAATGATTAGACCAATTCATTACTCTACCAACAATTCATTAATGTACCTATTTTCTCTCATCCCCTACAGCACTTGCCATTTCTGATAGGTGTGAGGTGGTATCTTATAATTATTTAAATTTACCTTTCTCTAATAAGTAATGGTTTAGAGCATTTTCCATATGTTTATAAATAGCTTTGATATCTTCATCTGAATACCGCCTATTCATATCCTTTGACCATTTATCAATTGGGAAATGACTCTTTTTTTTTTTTTTAGAAATTTGATCCAGTTTCCTATATACTTGAGAAATGAGGCATTTATAAGAGAAATTTGCTGTGAAATTTTTGAATATTATTTTATTGTCTACCTTTTAGCAAAATGAAGTTTCTCTAATTATCTTTTAATTAGTTCTATTTTTTTCTTTTGCTTTATTGGAGATCACGCCACCTGTCTTTCTTTCTTTTTTTTTTTACTTCCATAAATAATTATGCTTCCATAAGCATAATAGATTCTGCTCTAGCTGTTTATTTTGACTCTGCTTTTCTTTCTGTTACAAGAGCATCTCTCATACACATTATTGTTGGATTCTAGTTTTTAATCCATTTTGCTGTCTGCTTCTATTTTATGAATGTGTTCTTCCCATTCACATTCACAGTTAAGATTATCAACAATGCATTTCCCTTCATTCTATTTTCTTCTCTTTATCCTTCTCTCTCTCTCTCTTCACCCTTTCCCTCTTCAAAAGTCAGTTTCATTTCTGACCATTGCCTCCTTTCATCTGCCCTTTCATCAGTTCCCTTCCTACTTCTTATCTCCTTCTCCTCCTACTTCCTTATTCTTCTTACCTTTATTGGGTAAGATAGATTTTAATACCCAAATGAGTATATATATACTTCCATATTTGAACTAATTCTGATATGAGTGAGGTTCAAACATTTCTTGCCACTCACTTCATTTCTCCGTCCCCTGTAAAAGCTCTTCCTTGAATGCCCCCTTTATGTGAGATAATTTCCCCCATTCTTCAGCTCCATTCTCCCGTCTTCCAATGTGTCCCTCTTTCTTACCCTTTCAATTCTTTTGAAATCATCCTGAGATAATTGACTCACTCTTAATCCATGTATATTCCACCTGCATTCCTCAATAGTGATAAAGTTCTTAGGAGTTACATGTATCAACTTCCCATACAGGAATGTAAACAGTTTAACCTCATTGAATCTCTTATGATTTCTCTTTCATGTTTACTTTTTTATGCTTCTCTTGAGTCTTCTGTTTGAATGTAAAATTTTCTATTCATCTGTGGTCTTTTCATAAGGAAGGCTTGAAAGTCCTCTACATCATTAAATACCCATTTTTTCCCTCAAAGGATTACACTCCGTTTTGTTGGGTTGGTTATTCATGATTGTAATCCTAGCTCCTTTGCCTTCTGGAATATACTCTAAACCCTCTGCTCCTTTAACATAGAAGTTGCTAAATCTTGAGTGATCCTGACTGTGGCTTCACAATATTTGAATTGTTGCTTTCTGTGTGATTGTAATATTTTTTCCTTGATCTGAGAGCTCTGGAATTTGTCTATAATATATTCCTAGGAGTTTTCATTTTGGTATCTCTTTCATGAGGTGATTGGTGAATTATTTCAATTTCTATTTTACTCTCTAGATCTAAGATATGAGGGTATTTTTCCTTTATAATTTCTTAAAATATGATATAAAGGCTCTTTTTTTAATCATGGTCTCCAGGTAGTCCAATAATTCTTAAATTATTTGTCTTTTATCTATTTTCCAGGTCATTTGTTTTTTCTGATGAGACATTTCACAATTTCTTCTATTTTTTCATTCTTTTGATTGTTTTATTATTTCTTGATGTCTTGTGGAGTCATTAGCTTCTATTTACCCAAATCTGCTTTTTAAAGAATTTTTTTTCTTTAGTGAATATTTGTACCTCCTTTTTCATTTGACCTATTCTGTTTTTTAAGGAGTTCTTTTCTTCAGTGAATTTTTGTGCCTCTTTCACCATTTGGCCAATTCTGGTTTTTTAAGGTGTTATTTTCTTCAAAAATTTTTGAGCCTCTTTTACCAAGCTGTTAATTTTCTTTTCATAATTTTTTTTGTATCATTCTGATTTATTTTCCCATTTTTTCCTCCACCACTCATATCTCTTTCTTTAACTCCTCTGGGAATTTTTGTTGGGTTTGTGTCCAATTTGCATTTTTCTTTGAGGCTTTGCTTGTTTTCACATTAGTGTTTTCTATGTTTGTGTCTTTGTCTTCCCTGCCATTGCAGTTCTTTGTTTATTGTTTGTTCATTTTCCCAGCCTATTTCTTGACTTTGAACTTTATGTTAAAGTTGGGGTCTATTCCCAGGGTAAGGCTGGGGAGTCACTGTTCCAAGCTTCAGGCTACTCTTTACAGAATTAATTCTGGGCATATGCAAGTTTTTTGGTACTTCTAGTGTGATATGACCCAGGAAAAGGTGTGGTCACTGCTCTCCTGGTCTGTGCTCTGATTTTTACCCAGGAAGGACCCCTGCTCCTCTGTACACACAAGTGCTGGCCTTCTTCTTGGCTCTAGAACTTTTACCAGGTCCCCTGCTCCCTTCTGACAGGTCACAAGCATTCCTTTCTGTTCTGGAAATGTGATCCAAAAATGCATATAAACAATAGAGTTGCCAAACTTACACCAGGTTTTGCACCCAGTGCCAGCAAAGGATCCCCTGTAATCTCTTTCTGACAAGTTTTCCAACTCCTTTACAATATTCTGGCTAACATCTCCTGAAACTGTGCTGCAGCTACCTCCAAAATCTACCACTGGTGTTGCCACTACTAAATGTGCACTCCAGGCCAGCCCCCACCCTGGTGTCACAGACTTCTTCCAATGTCTTAAGTTTTCTTGGACTTGACTTTTTGTTGGCTTTGTCATTCTAGAATTTGATTAGAGATATTATTTTAAAGTTGTTTGGAGAGGGGTATTGGGAAAGTTCAGCTGAACTGTTGCTTCTACTCTGCCATGTTGACTTTGCTCTTATAATTTAATTTAGATTACTCTTGCAATGGCAGGGATCCACTGGGAAATTTTTTGGCTGCTCTAGGTTATTTCAGTGACCTGAAGCATTTTGGTATGCTCTGTGTAGAAAGGGACCCCTGGAGATTTTTGTCCAGGTCTCTAGTTGTATTCCCAGTGTGTTTCAGGGATCCCAGGAGAAAGTTTGGGCTGCCTTATGTTGTTGCAGAAAACCACAGAAACTTTACAGCACTAAGCTCACTGTATAAGCACAGGGCCAAAGCAGGAGGTGCAGCTTAGCAGAAGAGGCAAAGAGTAAAATTTCCAGTCTCCCTCTCCCCCTTGGACTTACAGTGGGGTTGTAATTACCAAGCTGATTTGATTTCTCCTCTAAGGGTAGAAGGATCATTGCCAGTATACCCTAGGTCCTAAATCCCTTCAGGGAGAGCTCCATGGAGTCTGGGAAACTCTATAAGACCCAGTTTTGCTTCTGAGATAGGAAGCTGCTTTTCTTTGTTTTTTCTTTCCTTGCCTTCTGGTTGTAGACGGACATTTTGACAATATCAAAAAAGGCCCTTGTATGGGAAGGTAGGTGGTGCAGTGGATAGAGCTCTGGCCTTGGAGTTAGAAGAACCTGAGTTCAAATCCGGCCTCAGACACTTGACACTTACTAGCTGTGTGACCCTTAATCTCAATTGCCTCACTGGGGAAAAAAAGGCCCTTGTTTAGTACCAAGAAAGCAGTAATCTTTGATAAACTTTGTGAAATAGTTTTTGTTTATTGAATCTTTGTAACTCTCTTTTTGGAGTGATTGTCACTTTTACCTAAACACGTAAGACTGTTTAAACTCTGTGCCATGCTGACTATTTTGATTCTTTTCTTTATGGCACCAGGCAACCATTCAAATAGGACAATGCATATGTCTCCACATGATCACAGAGGACTATTATAGGTGGGGATGTGGACAATGTATTCACCCTAACTAGTTTGCTGAGGACAGTAATTTCTAAATGGGGGATGAGGAGAAAGTGGAATTAGGGAGAAGAGGGAAAATATATCAGAGAACTGGCCAATGAGGGCCCAGCCCTAGGAGTACGGCCAAAGAACTCACAGGGATTTTGGGTGAACATGCTTCTGGAGGTTCATAGTGACATGGATTGGAGGTGTGTGGGTCTCCACTTTAGAGCATATACAGGTATTCTGGAACTGTTTCCTGTATACTTACTATATCATAAAAAAAATACCCTTCTGGTTGGCTGTTTAACCAGAACTGAGCCTTCAATCAGAAGTCATTAACCAACCAAATCACATTCTTGTTCCTAGGGGTCATGGAGACAAGAACTGCCCTAAGCCTCTGAGTGGGTAGAGAAGAACCAGTGACCTACTGTTCCCACCTGGGGTGAAACATAGTATGAATATGGATGGTATCTGAGTGTGGATTGACTGTTTTTGTATCTTGGTTGTGTTTATTCTTTCCTGCTTTTTGATGAAGGATTACTGGATGACTTTGTGAACTTTAAAAGTTTGGAAAAGTGAGCTACTAGAACTGTCTAAGGACTAGAGTCCATACCATTATTTTCTAGCAGCCAAGCCCAGTGTACCTATGTAGTCCTGAGGATCAGCCTGAACTACTTGACCCAGCCCAGCAGTGATTCAGTGACAAGATGCTTTGTCCTGCAAGCAAGGGAATTACTACATCCATCAGCTATGCCACCTTAGGCAGGAAACTTGTTGGGGCCAATGCTTTTTAACAACCACATTAAGTTTGAACCCACTGTCCTCAGGAACTGAGGTGGTAGAGGGAGGAGTGTGACCCTACTTATGGGTGATAGCATTTTTATACTTCTGTTCTTGCTGTATATTCTCAGTAAATATCCATTTGTAAAAGCTAGTGATGTTAACTGGTTAAATTGATATTGGTATATTAATCACTGGGTCAATCTATGATATATGGAAGATATTAGCTATAACTGGTATTGGTGATGTTCAGTAGACACTAACTGGCAAATGATATTGTGGAAAATACACTGGAATTGAGGTTCAAGCTGATAGCATTATAGTAGGAAGTGGACCCTGCTATAATTGTGTCATGGACTTCTGGGGATGGTTTTAAATGAATAAAATAAAACGCCTAGGATTACAAAGATAACCAATCATATTGAAATAGTTGTCAAAATATGAAAAACAAACCTTATGGACCCTGTAAAATCTATCCATGGATTTCTTGTAGTTTAAGAACCCCTAGATTAGAATATTTACCATAATCACTGAGGTTTACCCCCTAGAACCTTGAATGGGAGCAATAATTGCCCTCTGGAGACTTGACTTGCTAGTGAAAGTGAGAGGTGGGATAAGGACCTGCAGAGTCTATGTGGGCTATAGTTGTTAAAAGTTTGTAATCAAATAAGGCAAAATGTTAAACACTTTGTAAACTTTAGTGTATTATATAAATGCTAGCTATTATTATTTGTAATTCTTTTAAGAATTACTTACTAATGTCTTTACTTACCTATTAGGGAATGGCTTTTGATCTTTTGATCTTCTATATTTCTATTATTGGCTAGTTTTATTATTAGGCAATTACCAGAGATCTTAGATACAAAACAAACCATTAAGGATTTCAAACCTTATACATAATCCAAACTATTTTCAAAAGGTGATTTGTAAAAAGGACAAGAATTTTAACCAAACAAAACAACAGTCCAAGGAGTATATTAGATACCAGGGTGGGGGTGAGGGACAGACAATGAAAAGGAAGAAGAGAGGTCATTCAAAAATAAATTTTAGCTACTTTACGATTTTATATAGGACTGCCCCCATGTAGTATGACATGATGAAGGGAATGCTGTACTTGTTAAGAAGATACAGCGATGCCTCTTTGGCCCATTCACAACCAGAATGAGGTCCATCCTAAGCAACCAGACTGTTGACATTCCAGAAAATGTTATGGTCAGATAGTTATTTCGAAAGGGCCCAGAGGAATCCTCTGTAGGTATTTCAACCATATCAATGTTGAGCTTAGTTTCCTTGTATAGAAGAAAAAAGGCTCTGGGTGGACAAGTGGTGGAGAAATCAAAAAGAACTTGCAACCATCTGCACGGTCTGTAGTCATGTATAAAACATGATCAAAGGCGTTATCCTGGGTTTTATTACAAGTTGAGGTCTGTGTATGCTCACTTCCCCAAAAATGTTATTCAAGAAAATAGCTCACTTGTCAAAATCAGAAATTTCTTGGGTGAAAAATATATCTGAAGAGCATGTATGAGACCAGGTGTTGCTTATGCTGTTTCTCAAGTCCAAAAAGATGAGTTAATTCTTGAAGGAAATGGTATTGAACTCATATCAAACTCAGCTGCCCTGATCCAACAGGCCACCACAGTTAAAAACAAGGATATCAGAAAATTTTTGGGTGGCATCTATGTTTCTGAGAAAGGCATAGTGCAACAAGCTGATGAATAAGTTGGAAAAGATGCCAAAGGCCATGTCCTGAGGAGTCAAGTCTCCTGAGGAGTCAAGTCTCCAAAGGAGACATACTTATTCAGATGTAAAAATAAAAATACTTTTTCTCAAAAAAGAAAAAAACAGAAGATACAGAGATAGATGTTATTGCTAAGAACATCATAACCTCTTAACTCCTCTATACTTTGTTTACAATAAATAATACATATTAGCACTTTATTCAAACTAATTGTCTAAAAGACAAAAGGAAAGATGATATCACTTCCTTTGAAGTATAATTCTAATCTAGAGCCACAATAATTTCCCCCCAAAAAAATCTAACCACATTTTTTTCTCTTTTAAAATTTCCTCTTCTGGTTTTACCTTCTTCTATAATGGTGCGTACATACTTATATTTCCTCTGCTGTGTTCATACTTAGCAAATAGCACTCCTCTCCAAAGAGAAGGAAGTTCTGCCAATTATTATTTTTTTAAAATAGGTCAACTTGGGAGCTGTCTCATCCTGCATATGACTGGTCTGGAGGGGAAGGGTAGGTAATTTATTTGTTAGTTCACAGATCAGGAATTCTTAACCTCTTTTTGTATTATATAACCCTCTGGTAATCTAATAAAGCCTATAGGCCCCTCTCAGGATATTGTTTTTAAGTACACAAAATAAAATACATAGGGTTGCAAAAGAAACCAATTACTATAAACCACTATTTTTTTAAGTTCATGGACTGTAGGTAAAGAAACCATGCAGATGGTACTGCCTCCACTGTTGTAGATATAATGCTATGGTCAGACCTGAGCAAAACAGTGAAGCAAGGGAAGTTTTCCTTTGGTACTACCCATTGCTGCTTAGAATTGGCTTTTGCAATCTAGAATAGCAAGGTTAGAAGTACTGAGACTTCACCACCTTCAAAGGAATTCAAGGGAAACTAGATGCAGGGACCTCTAAGCACCAAAATAGGAATGGATCCATGGAACAGTACAGAAAATTTAGAGAAATTTTGTCAAGCTTGACATCTTATTGCTTACCTTGGTACTGAACTACTGCTGCCAGATAGATGGATAGATAGATAGATAGATATGTAAATAGATAATTATTAAACATTTATCTAGTGGAAAGTACTATGCTAAGCACTGAGGATATAAATAAGAGCAAGTAAGATAATCCCTGTTTTCAAGGAGTTTATATTCTTTTTTTAAAAATTAGTTGTCATTTATTTTTAAAGTCTATTCTCTTTGTGTTTAAAAATTCAAATAACTATTTATGTTTAACATATTTTTCTTTTTGAATTTTGAGTTCCAGATTCTCGCCCTCCCTCCCACCCTTCCCCACCTACTGAGAAGGCAAACAATATGATATCAATTATGCATATGAAATCATGCAAAACATTTCCATATGAGCATATCGCAAAAAAAGCAAGAAAATTATACTTCACTTTGTACTCAGAGTTCATCAGTTCTCTCTCTAGAGGTGGATAGCAATTTTGCATCGTGAGTCCTTTGAAACTGACTTGGATCACTGTATTGATCAGAGTAGTCAAGTCTTTCACAGTTGATCATCATTATTTCATTGCTGTTACCATGCACGATGATATTCTTTTCACTTCACTTTCATCAGTTCATATAGATCTCATATTTCTTTCTGAAATTACTCCCTTTATCATTTCTTATAGCACAATAGTACTCCATCATAATTATATGCCACCACAACTTGTTCAGTCATTCACCCATTGTTGAGCATCTCCTCAATTTCCAATTCTTTGTGACCATAAAAAGAGCTGCTATAAATATTTTGTACATAAAGGTCCTTTTCCTTTTTTTCTGATCTCTTTGTGGTACTAACCCAGCAGTGGTATTGCTGGATCAAAGGGTATGCATAGTTTTATAGTCTTTTTGGCCATAGTTCCAGATTGTTCTCCAGAATGGTTAGACCAATTCACTACTCCACTAATAGTTCATCAACATACCTATTTTCTCTCACCACCTCCAGTATTGGTTATTTCTGATAGGTGTGAGATGGTACCTCAGAGCTGTTTTAATTTGTATTTCTCTAAGCAATCGTGATTTAGAGCATTTTTATATGACTACAGATAGCATTTATTTCTTCTTCTGAAAGCTGCTTTTTCATATCTTTTGACCATTTATCAATTGAGGAATGGCTCTTATTTTTATAAATTTGACTCAGTTTCCTATATACTTGAGACAAAATGAGGCCTTTATCAGAGAAAGTTGGTGTAAATTTTTTATATTACTTAATTGTCTATGGTACTTTTTAGCAAAATGTACTGATTATCTCTTCAATTAGGTCTATTTTTCCTTTTGCTTTGTCTGAGATGATGATCACCACCCCTGCCCTCTTCACTTCAGCTGAAGCATAATAGATTCTGCTCCAGCCCTTCATTTCAATTCAATGTGTATCTCT
The DNA here is from genome assembly GCF_900497805.2 of Vombatus ursinus. Taxonomy (NCBI): domain Eukaryota; kingdom Metazoa; phylum Chordata; class Mammalia; order Diprotodontia; family Vombatidae; genus Vombatus; species Vombatus ursinus. Next base: position 73,302,571 of record NW_020954569.1, on the reverse strand, counting down.
TGTACACAACATATAGTTGGATTTTGGTTTCTAATCCATTCTGCTATTTACTTATGTTTTGTGGGTTAGCTCATCCCATTCACATTCACAGTTATGACTAGCTAGTAAGTGTCTGAGGCCAGATTTGAACTCAGATCCTCCTGATTCCAAGGCCAGTGCTCTATCCACTACAACACCTAGCTACACCTCATTCTCTCTTTTTGTCCTGTCCCTCTTCAAAAGTCTGTCTTGCTTCCTACCACTGCTTCTCCCAATCTATCTTCCCCTTTATCATTCCTCCCCACATTTCTTATCCCCTTTTCCTCCCATTTTCCCTATTGGGTAAGATAGATTTCTATATCCAATGGAGTATGTGTGTATGTATATGTATATGTGTGCATATATCTATGTCTATATCTATATCCTCTTTGAACCAATTCCAATGAGAGTGAGGTTCAAACAATGTCACTCCCCTTCCTTTTATTTTCCTTTAGGAGTTTATATTCTAATAGAGAAAGACAATCCTGGAGGGAAGTTGGAAAGCTGGAGGTGGAGAATGAAGAAACAGTCTGGAAATGGTGTGGCACCTACACTGCAGTGAGATAACGCAAAAGTTCTTCAATCATGATCAGGGTGCTTAGGACATTGCCTTTCAGCAGTACTCTTGGATTTTATTCTGATATTAGTTTTGACCTGCTTTAGATACTACTTACCGCTTCTGGCTCTTCATCTCTATGACCTAAATTTTGGGGAAGTACTAAGCTTAGCTATGTTAAAAGATAAGGTAAAAAAGAGGTTAAAGGAGGAACAGGACCCAGCTATCCACTGCCTGGATGGGATGATGATTATGGATGGGGGTAAGGAAGGACTGACTACTATAATCTTATCTGGCTTTTGTTTTCATTTTCAGGAAGAGTGTTGTTTTGCCTGGGGGATAAACAGGACAAAAGTGGTTGGGGATGAGTGGAAATGTAAGATTAAGTGAGGAATAGGTGGCTTCTGGCAGCTCAGTGAGTCATATTGCATATCTGCATCCTAGAGTTCTAGGGAAAAAAACCAAACCAACAAAAAAACCTGACCATTGTAATTGTGTTTTGAGATGGGAGAAGAATCTCAGGAAAGCTAAAGGTCAAATATTCCAATTTTCAAAAAAGAAAGAGTGTCAGTCAACCAATAAGCCTATTATTAAGTGCCTACTATATGCTAGGCACTGTGCTAACCCCTGGAGAATTCAAAGATTTCAAAAGAGTCCCTGCCCTCAAGGAGCTTCCACTCTAGCGGAGGAGACACCATGAAAACAAATATATACAAAGCAAGTCATATACAGGCTTATAAATGGGAAATATTGAACAGAATGAAAGTATTAAGGAATTAAGAGAAATTGTGAAAGTTTTCCTGTAAAAAGTGGAATTTTAGTTGAGACTTCAAGGAAGCCAGGGATGCCAAGAGACATAAATGAGGAAGAAGATCACTCCAGATGTGGGGGATAGCCAGAGAAAATGCCCAGGAGTCAAGAGATGGAAGGTCTTATTTGAAGAACAGCCAGGAGGTCAGTGTCACTAGATTAAAGAGTATGTTGGGGTGGAGGGGTTTGTAAAGTATAAGAAGACTAAGAGAGGTGTGTGTGTGGCGGGGTGGTGGTGGTATGGTGTGTGGAAACTAGTATATGAAAGGTTTTGAATGCCAAGCAGAAGATTTTATATTTAATCCTTGAGGTAATAGAGAGCTACTGAAGTTTGAGTAGGAAAGCAACATTGTCTTAGTGTGGAGTCTGCAAACTACAAATCATAAATTTGATATTCATTCATGGCACTACAACTCATTATTAAAGGGAGAGTTTGTAAGCCCTTAGAATTGAAATTAGTAATTGTTTAAAATGCCTACAGATTCCAGAACTTGCCAGGACCAGACTTCATTGAGGGCATGCCAGACATAGCTCATTTCCCATTGGCAGGATAAATAGATTGGTGGATCAGAGGAACACTGTAGACATAGGAATGGAAGTGGGGAAAAGGAGATGGATGTGAAAAATGTTATGAAAGTAGAACTGACAGGTATTGCCATTGTATTGGTATGTGCAGGTGATGAAGAAAAGGCAAAAAAATAAAAAATAACTGAGATTTTTGAATCCAGGTGACTGTAAGTATTATAGTATTGTTAATAGATATAAAGAAATTGGAAGCAGGAACTTTACCTCAATTGAATCTTGTTGTTAGTCTTTGACAATATTTCTACCTTTCCTATAATTTTTCCTATCTTTCCTAATTAATATTTATCACATTTTTCAACAGCAGCATCTTGAATATAGTGTAGATATATCCATGTTCCCAATGCAACTTACTCCCTCAATTTCTTTACACAGCTTAAAATAATGTGTAACCTCCCTGCTGGGCTCTTTCACCAGACTTGCATTGGTACTGGTAGGTTCAGCCCTCAGAGGTATGGCTGTTAATCTCAGTGTTCTGTGGGAGGCTATGTGTCTAACACTATATCTCACAATCTCCACTAATGTGCCTCCTTTCAACAATCAGTAAGTACTCACTTACTGCTTAGCAAAGGCATTTATTCAAATAGCATAGCAAGAAGAGTAGTTACAACACTTTTTCTAATAAAACAAAAAGAACCCTCTACCCCTGGTGCCACTCAGAGTACAAAGAAGAGTGGGAACAAATTTGTGGCAGAAGAGAAGTGATGCACACATGTAAGTAACACAAATAGTCAAAGCAACTCATAACTACAGAACTCTGGGGCTGTGATATCTTTTCTTCCTTCAGAGAGTCCTCATGACTTTCCCGGGGAACATGGTATTGGTGATGGATGACTCATTCTGGTGCTCATGGGGCATGATATCTCAGATGGATGGGTCAATTCACTGCTGGGGTGCAGATTACTCAGCTGCAGAGCTGTCTCCTCACCAGGCTCAGCTATTGTTGGGCTGAGTCAGGCAGGTCATTCAGCCACTGGGGTAGTGCTGCAAGAATGAACTAGGTTAGCAGATTGCTTGTTGGGTTGGGTAGATTTCTTGGCTACTTGGTTCTTCACAGGGCACAGCATCTTTGATGGATGGGTCAATCTGCTGGACTCCATGGGTTCACCCTTTAATGGATAGCTCAAATCTTCACCATCTTCATGCTCTGGCTTGGCTGGGTTTTACAGTGCTAGAGTGCTACTGTACTCTTTTAGCAAAGACAATAGCCCTTAGCCTAGCATTAGCAAAAGCCTCTCATCTTTGATTCCTCAGGACTTTGTCTCAGAAGTTTTTCATCTCCAGGATGGAGACAGAAGAAATCTAGCCTATTTGTTTAACAACCCTCGCTGGTCCACAGGTGGCATCCCTCATTGAGGGTCTCCATCTTTATTTATGATGTCTACTCCAGGTTCGCTTCCCAGATTACTATTGAGTTTGATGCAAATGAATGGTTGGGGACAATGAGGTCAGTTTGTACATTGTCTTTTAGTAAGTATATGAGCCATTTGAGTCAGCCTCAGACCTTTTCTGAGGTCTGATACAGTTTCCTTTTTGCATTAAAAAATAGTTTTAGCCAGTTAAAACTTTCAACCTGTTGAAGTCTCAGTGGAACACACTATTACAAGTGTAATTATCACTACCCTAACTGAGTGTTACCTAAATAACTAGACTCTGTTCTTTTCTCTGTCTATATTCTTTTGGTGACCTCATCAGCACCAGTGGGTTTAATTATTATCTCTATGCAGATGACTCACAGATTCATGTATGTACCTGAAGTCTCTCTCTTGAAATTCAGTCCCATACCACCAGTTGCCTCTTGAATATTTCAAACTGAATGTCTCAGAGACATCACAGACTCAACATGCCAAAACAGAACTGATTATCTTTCCCCCTAAAACCACCCCTTTCCGAAATATCCCAATTTCTTCCTAAGATACCACTATTCTTCTAGTATTCCAGGTTTGTAACCTTGGCATTATTCTGGACTCTTCATTCTATCTTAGCCCACATGTCCAATCAGTTGCTAAATCTTGCCATTTCTACTGACATAAAATCTCTGGCATCTGGTCCTTTCACTTCTCACACAGCAACCACCTTAGTTTAGGCTCTCATTACCTCCCACCTTGTAATATTCTCATAATTGATCTCCTTGCTTCAAGCCTCTTCTATCTTTAGGGGTCTACTATTTCCTCTAAGATAAAATATTAGTTCATCTGTTTGGCTTTCTAATCCCTTCACAACTGAGCCTCTGTCTTTCCCCTCTTGGCTGTGTTCCTAACTGTCTCCAGACTTCATCACCATGACTCAGCTGCTTTCTCATCCTGGAACTTCCCTTAGTATCTAGGTTATTCTCAAACTGGAATACTCCTTTGCCATGAAAACCCATTCTAGGGGCCTCCATTTTGGAGATGGGCCTACACCAGCCATGCTTCATTCCCCTCCCAGTTGTGTTTCTGACTCTCTGGACTTTGCTAACATTCTCTGCTTCCCCCCTCCCCCTCCTATCATTACCTTCTCCCTCTCCACCCCCTTCACCCATAACTTTTTCAGCTCATTTTTAATGTATTGTCTTCTTCCATTACTCATTAGAGTTCAATTTCCTTGAAGACAGAGACTATCTTTCATTTGGCTTGTATGTGTAACCCTAGCACTTAGGACAGTGCATGGCATATAGCGGATGCTTAATTAAATGTTTATTGCTTGCATACTTTGTTACTCCAATTTGTGTTTCCAGCCTCATTATATATTTACTCCTCTTCCCTAATTCTATAATCCAGCTAAGCAATCCTACAATCTGTTCCTCACACACAACACTTCATCTCATCTCTGGGTCTTTGCACTGACCATTCTCTAAATTTGAAATGCACTCCTTCCTTACCACTACTTATAGAATCCTTCCTTTCCTTCAAGATGTAGTTCAGGCACTACCTGTCCTGATTCCTCCAACTGCTCTTGCCCTCTCTCCCTGTCTTGTATTTATCCTGTGTATGCTCATACATGTATATGTATATACAAAAGTCCCAGCAGCAGTTAGGTGGCTCAGTGGATAGAGATCTGGCCTTGGAGTCAAGAGGACCTGAGTTCAAATCCGGCCTTAGACTCTTGATGCTTACTAGCTGTGTGACCCTGGGCAAGTCACTTAACCCCGATTGCTTCACAAAAAAAAAGAAAAAGAAAAAAAGTCCCTAAAAGTCTTCAAACTTTAACAGCTTAAATTAAAACTGCACTAAAATAAAAAAAATGAGCCTTAGTCCTCTCACTTCTGTAGTTATGGTTGCAGGATGCAGAAAAGGAGTCAGAGGATAGTAAGAACATAGTTCTTCCACCTTCTATAAATATCAATTGAACAGTTAGTACTCTATATGCAATCAAATGATCAATGAATAAAAGTATCACTAGAGGAGCTGAATTGTATCAATCTTAATGTTCTCACTGTAAATAAAACCAAGAAACAAATGGAAGTTGCACCCAAATGGAAGGATAGCTCATAGGTTTTCCCTGGAAAGGGAAATAAAGGAGATGGCAAGAGTTGACTTTATTATGTATCCAACATCAACAAGAAATATGAGTTCATGGAATGCATGATCATCTTGTAGCAAAGAATTTATTTGTTTAGAAGACCTCTTTGAATACAATTGCAGTTTCAACCTAACATCTATTGCAGGATATGAAGGAATTGAGAAATTCTATGAACTCAATCAGACCTTTTAGTCCATCCTCAACTCATCTATCAAAGTGATCTGCCTAAAGGTCTGATCATGTCACCCCACTACTCAATCAATTCCAGTGGCTCCATATCACCATCAGAATCAAATATAAATATCTCAGTTGGTCATCAAAATCCTTCATAACTTGCCTTGCCAACCATTTCAATCTTTTTTATATCTTACAACCCTTCCCCCTCCATATATTCTGTGATCCAGTGACACTGGCCTCCTTGCTGTTCCCTGAACAAGACACTCCATCTCCTCACTCTAGGTCTGGCTATCCTAGATGGCTAGAATACTCTTCCACATCTATGTCTTCTGGCTTCTCTGGCTTCCTTCAATTCCCAACAAAAATTCCACCTTCTTCAGGAAGCCTTTCCAGATCCCTCTGAATTCTAGTGCCATTTTTCTGTCAATTATTTCCAATTTATACTATTTATATGTGTACATATTTGTTTGCACACCATCTCCTCCATTAGATTGTGAGTTACTTGAGAGTAGGTACTGTGTTTTACCTTCCTTTGTAACACCTGTGCTTAGCACAGTGCCTGACATATTTGTTTGTCAGGCTTTCAGACATGGCCCCATGGACTATGTCATACCAATACTGTTCATGGGGTTTTCTTGGCAAGGATTCTGGAGTGGTTTGCCCAGGGTCACACAGGTAGGAAGTGTCTGAGGCTAGATTTGAACCCAGGTTTTCCTGACTCCAGGTCTAGTGCTCTGTCTACTGAGCCATCTAGCTGCCTCTGCCTGGCATATAGTAGGTGCTTAATAAATGTTTATTGAGTGATTATTAACTGACCCCAAATTAAATCAACTTAAATATTTCAATACTTTGACTCAATGCAAAGGAGGGCATAAGGGAGGAGTGGTGAAGAATATATTGGAAAACATGGTTCAAGAGTAAGATTAAAGGATTTTAGACACTACAGAGAATTAAGGAGGTTAAAGGATTTTAGACAATACAAAATGTCACATCTATGTGATATATTTTCTTTAAGAACTTGTACATGTTGTACAAGTTGACCAATGAATAATATCACAAAAATAGCATTGATTATATTTTAGCAGACAATATGTGAATCATTAGGACCCACATGTACAAAAATATTTATAGCAGCTCTTTTTGTGGCGTCCAAGAATTGGAAATTGTGGGGATGTCCATCAATTGGGGAATGGCTGAACAAGCTGTGGTATATGAATGTAATGGAATATTATTTTGCTGTAAGAAATGATGAGCTGGTAGACTTAAGAAAAACCTGGACTTACATGAACTGATGCTGAGTGAAGTGAACAAAACCAGGAGAATATTGTACACAGTAACAGCCACCTGTGCAATGACTGACTTTGATAGATTTAGCTCTTTTCAGCAATGTAAGGATCTAAGACAACTCCAAAGGCCTCATGATGGAAAAAGCTATCCAAATCCAGAGAAAGAACTATGGATTCTGACTACAGATGGAAGCATACTATTTGCTCCCCATTTCTTTTGTTGTTTTGTTTTGATTCTTTTTTCTCATGGTTCCTCCCATTGGCTCTAATATTTCTTTATATCATGACTAATGTGAAAACATGCTTAATATGAATGTATAAGTAGAACCTATATCAGATTGCATGCTGTCTTGGGGAGGGGGGAGAACAGTGAAGGGGAGAAAATTTAAAACTCAAAATCTTACAGAGGTGAATGTTGAAAACTAAAAATTAATAAATAAATTGATAAAAAATAAAGTACTTTGTAAAATTTTTAAAAATGTGAATCATTTTAGGATCAGATGTCTATACGTAAGTCAGTCTAAAAACTTATTAGAATAAGCTTCAAAATACCCAAATAGAAGAATAAATATAAGAAAAGACATATACTTGAGGGAAGTGACCTATTTAAATAAGCTATTGATGCCCCCAAATGAGAAATAGATAAAAGGACAAATTATTACTATTTCCTACTAGATTATTACTATTTCCTAAGCAATTACAGTTGATGGAAATCAATTGCTGCAACAAGGAGACAAATGCAATTTATATTAGAATATAAAGTCATTTGTAAAATCTTGTGGAAGAAGTTTGTAGAAAGTTATAAGCATCATTTCATAGAAGAAACTTTGAATAGAAATACAAATTCTTAGAAAGCTTGCAAAAGGTTTAATTAAGTCAGATCATCTTAAAAGACTTTAGCGATGAAATCAGAAGGAGAGCAACCAATATAAAAAATTTAAAATATCTGTCAAGACTTCTATCTCAACTCTTTTACATTTAAATAGCAGTGAAGTCACCATACTTGGACTCTAACAGTACAGTCCCTGGTGTGTGGAAATGACCTGAGAAAGTAGAAATGATCCAAGAAAACAAGTTGCAAAGTATAGCTGAACTACAAGAAGTACATACATAGGAGATCCTTGCCAAAGATGACAAATGTCTAAGGACATTGAGAGATTAACTCTCAAGATGTATGAATTAGGTGAAGATGTAGTAGGCTACAGTAGAAAAAGAAAGCTGGTTTTGGAATCAGAGGACCTGGGTTCAAATTCCTCTGTCCCTTTTTGTGTAAAATTGGAAAAGTCACTTAACTTCCCTGAGCCTCAGTTTCTTCATCTATAAAATGGAAAAGTTTTACTTCTCTAAAAATCCCTTCCAGTTCTAAATCTATGATGCCATGACAAAATCTTAAAGAAAAGTCACAGATCTTATCATTACAAAAATAAAATGACAATGAGAAAGTATAATTACCAACCCATATGGCTACTTTTCTACTTCTACCTTTAATAAGAATAATTATGCACATATTAGGGCATTTTTCAGAATAAGGTTTGAGAATAAAACATATCATAATCTCATCATTTCTTAATTAATATTTATTAAATTGAATTGCTTGCTTTCCACAGTGTCACTGTATCAGTGGCAATGTAAGGCATGTCTCCAACCAACAGCAAGACCTGTAAATACCTTCCACCTACCACAATGACGACACACAGGAAGCTACTCATGACTAAAACTGCAAGTCCTGAAACAAGACACTATAATTCTTAGCAGCCTTTGAGGCCTCCCCAACTCCGACTCTGTTGTATATTTTGTACACGAAGCATTTATTTTTCTTGTACTATTTTGTACATATTTTGTATGTACTTATAGACCTGCACATTGTCCATTGTCTACCTGGTAGAGTATAAGCTCCTTGAGGGCAGGAACTGTTTCGGGTTTTTTTTTCACCTTCATATCCCCAGGACCTACCACATTCATACAATAGCAACATTCTGTTTTCTGGCACTTCTAAGTGCCTTTTGGGAAATGCAGGCCAAGTCAGCCATTGCCCTTGTCAGCTGCTCCCATTGAGGCAGGTGTTAAAAAAGGAACTTCCCTCCATCCTTCAAATGGAAGAATCTTTTAGCTTCAAAGTTTCCCCATACCTGTTGGTACTTCATCTCTCAAGCCTGTCTCACCCTTTCCTAAAGAGAAAGGGTAAGGGAGATTGACCCACATGTCCCATCAGATAGCATTTACAAGGACTTTTCCTTGCTTAGCTGAAAATCTGCTAACTAGTCTTATGCCTAGGTGGTTAGGACAAAGTTCTAATGTATTGTCTCAGTGAGTCTTTGTCCCAAACTGCCTAAATTTAATATTCCTATCTGCCAGGATTTCTTCCTCTGGCCAGCATGAAAGGACTCTCAGAAGCTTTGTCCTAGGGGAGAAGGCACTCTGGGTTGTTTTTTCATATCCACAGACATTAATTTGAACTTTATCTTGAAGCTCCTTTCTCTGAAGTCAGGTTCCTTATGCAATAGTGAAATATTGGTGAAATTAGTGAAATCCCACTTCTCTGAGACAGAGCAGTAATTTTGGACAGTGGAAAGAATGTGGAATTTGGAATCAGGAGATCTGAGTTTCAATCCCACCTCAGACAAATATTTACTAGCTGTGGGACCATGGGCAAGTCACTTATGCTGTTAAAACCACAGTTTCCTCATTTGTAAAACTGGTATAATAATATTTGTATTACCTACCTCATAGGTCATTATGAGAAAACTGGTTAGCAAATCTTAATACTCTATGTAAAGGTGAGTTATTATTATCTAGGGAAAGTATATTGCCCAAGTCTCCCGTTGAGATGGGATTAGTTCTGCTTAGAGCTTTGGGCCAGGTAACAGATGATCATGATGGTGGTCTATTCTTCCATTTTGCATTTAAGACACTCAGTAATCTAATACTAATCTCCTTTATTATATATTACTCCCTTCATGTAATCAGCTACACTGGCCTTGATGTTTCTCTTACACCCAACACTCCCTCTTCCATTTCTGTGCCTTTGCGCTGGCTGTCTGATGAAAATTCAGTTCATCTAAGCCCCATCTTCTACCTGAGGACTTTCCTGAGGCCGTTGGCTGCTTTACCTTTCCAAAATTAACTCGTATTTATTTTGTGTATGCCTATATATATACATGTTGTTTCCCCTGGGAGCATATAAACTACTTGAGGGCAGGGGCTGTTTCATTTTTTTTTTGTCTCCCCAAGGCCTAGCACAGTACCTGACATATTATACATATATAATAAATGCTTATTGATACATCATGAAAATTACGAGCCAAAACTTAGAAAAGCCATTGTGACAAGTGCAAAATAGAGGAAATTATGTTCTATCCAAGGGGTAATATTGCTTTATCTAAAATTATTGAGAAGGACTGAGTTGGGTTTTTTGTTCTTATATTTTGCTTTTCTTTGTATCCCTAGGACTTAGTATAGTGCCTAGCACATAGTGGTCATTTAGTAAATACTTGTTGATTGATTTTCATCCCATCTCTTCCTGTGAAAAAATATTCTTTGTCTTTCCCATAACCTCCAATCTCTTTGTTCCTCAGGACTTTTCACAAACCATCATTTCTGCTGTAATAACATTCTCATCCTTTCCCAATCTTGACACCTTAGAGGAGCCAGTTCAACTCTACAGTGTCCTCTACTCTTGAATCCCTTGCTCCCTTGTCTTATATTGTTAGCATACTCCCACCCCATCATACTCTCCCCATCCCAGTTATCTGAGATCCTAGCTTTCATTGCACTAACCCTGTTCCAAGTCCCCCACTGCTTGTTCTCTTATGATATCCCTCTCTCCCTGACCCACCAGTGTTCTTTTCTTAATATACTCACTCCTTTCCACTGTGTATGCTCTCTGGAAGCCTTGCTCCCTAGGTAACAAGCTGTACCACCACCTCTCCCTTCTTTGAGATTTGTTCAATTCATATTTATCACCCAATCAATTTTTGAAAAACTGTTGTCTAGCAGCCCCTAAGATATCCTCCTTCATTCCTCAATGAGTTCAATGCCTGTCTCCCTGCCCTTCTCTCCTCCCCAACTTCTGCCCTCATACTAGAGGATTTTGACATTCATAATGATAGTTCCTCAAACACCCTAACTTCCCATTTTCTCAATTAAGTCATTTCCCGTGATTTCCATCCTACCTCAGCTACACAGAGATGATCATACCCGTGAACTTGTCATCATCTACAAGTGTTCTGCTGTCATATTCATGAACTCCAAAATTCCTTTATTTGACAACAGTTTTCTATCATTCTATTTTGTTCTTTGTCTTCATGATAACTTCCAATCCCTCCACCCTTCAACTATTCCCTAGGCCATTGCCCCTGTACTTTTTCCCTTTTCCAATCTTGATCCCTCGACAAAGAAATCCAACTCTATACTAACTTCTATGCTCAGTCCCTTGCTCCCTTAACCTACTGTTAATCATTCCCTGCCAAACCCCAACCTTGGATTACTCCCACCATCCACTATTGTTGTTTATATTTATGTCCTAAGGAACAAAGAGATTGGAGGTTATGGGGAAGACAAAGAATATTTTTTCACAGGAAGAGATGGGATGAAAATCAATCAACAAGCATTTACTAAATGACCATTATGTGCTAGGCACTATACTAAGTCCTAGGGTACAAAGAAAAGCAAAATATAAGAACAAAAAACCCAACCCAGTCCTTCCTCTCAATAATTTCAGATAAAGCAATATTACTCCTTGGATGGAGTATAATTTCCTCTATTTTGCATTTGTCATAATGACTTTTCTAAGTTTTGGCCCATGATTTTCATGATGCATCTAAACAGAATAATAAACGGAGATAAATGGAGCTGGAGAAAACCAAAAAAATGTACTGTGTTCATGACAAATTTGTTTCATTTGGTTTTAATTGGGCCCTCACTACAACAAGTCAATCATTTTATACCTTCCTAATTGATTTACTATCCCACTTACCACCACAATTTTTCCAAATCTTTTTATTTCTTCTCAAACTTCCCTTGGCTCCCCCTCTTCCCATTTTCTCAGCTGAAAAACCTTGCCTGATGTTTCACTGAAAAAAAATTGAAGTCATTTTCTGAGAGCTCTGTTTTCTCCCCTCCTTATCTCATATCACTCGGATGTTTTCCCAGTACTCTTTCTTCACCCGTCTCACATGAAGAGATAGCCTTTCTCCTTGTCAAAGCAAACTCCTCTACATGCACACTTGGTCACATTTCATCCAAATTTCTCCCACAGATTGCTCTTTCTATCATCCTCACTTTCTCACTAATCTTCATTCTATCTATTGGTTGCTTCCCTGCTACCTATAAATACTCCCACTTCTCTATCCTTAAAAAAATGTTCATTTGATTAGTTCAATTCTGCTAGATATAATCCTATATATCTTCTCCTTTTCGTGACTAAACACCTTGAGAAAGCTATCTACAATTAGTGCCTCTACTTCCTTTCCTCTTCCTCTCTTCTTGACTTTTTGAAGTTTGGCTTCTGAACTCATTATTCAACTGAAACTGCTCTTTCTAAAGTTACCAATAAACCTCTTAATTGCCAAATTGAATGGCCTCTTTTCAGTCCTCACAATTTTTTATCTCTGTAACCTTTGACTCTTAATCACCCTATTCTCCTTGATATTCTTTTTCTAGGTTTTTGTGATCCTGTTCTCTCTTGTACTCTTTCTTCGTCTCCTTTTCTGGATCTTCATCTAGGTCATATCCACTAATTGAAGGTGTTTCCCAAGGTTGTGTTCTGGGTCCTCTATTTCACTTGGTGATCTAATCAGCTCCCATGGATTCAATTATCATTTCTATGTAGATGACTCTCATCTGTATCTATCAAGCCGTAACCTTTCTTGATCTCCAGTGTCACATGCCCAACTGCCACTAAACACCTTGAACTGGATAGTTCATAGGTATTGTGAACTCATTATGACCCAAACTAACTCGTTAACTCCCTCCTCACCCCCACCCAAAGCTTTCGCTCTTCCAAACTTTCTTATTGCTGTTGAGGGCCTGACCAAACTCTTATTCATTCAGGCTGGCAATTCAGGTGTTATCTTCAATTCCATTCTTTCTCTCACCTCCCATGTCCAATCTTTTACCACATCCTGTTGATTCTCTCATCAAAACATTTCTTATATGTGCCTCCATTTCTCCTCTAACACTGCCACCTTTCTGGTGCAGGACCTCATCACTCACACCCAGACCATTTGCAACAGTCGTTTGACTTTCTTTCCCTATTCCAGGCAATCCTCCACTCAGCTGCCAAATTGAACTTCCTAAAACACAGGTCTGACTATGTGTCTCTCTACTCAACAAAATTCAGTAGCTTTTTATTTCTACCAGGAGTAAATATAAAGTCTCCCATTTGACCTTTAAAGTTCTTTGTTACCTGGTCCCCTTCTTCCTTTCCAGTTTTCTTAATGTTATTCCCCTCGATGTACACTGTGACCCAGTGACACTGGCATCCTTGCTTTCCTTCACATAAGGCACTATATCTCCCACATCCCATTTTCACTGACTGTCCTTTGTGCTGGATTATTCCTTCTCTTCATCTCCACCTCCAGATTTCTCTAGCTTCCTTCAAGTGACAGCTAAAATCCCACCCTTTACATTAAGCCTTTTCCAGTTCCATTCAATACCAGTGCTATTCCTTTGAGATTACCTCCAATTTATACTGTATATATATTGTATGCATATAGTTGTTTGCATGTTGTCTCCCTGTAAGGGGTGGGCCTGATGTATGTACTGTGTTAGTTAAGATTGATACTGGGACAAAAAGAGGCACTTGTAAGTCATTGGACAGTTAACCAAAGGAGATTTATTTAGCACTAATACATCAAGAATATGCAACAAGGATTCAGTGGCACTTAGTTTCTGTAGATGTTGCTCCTTGTCTCCATGTGGCAATGCATGTATTCAGCAGGGTAAGGAATGGTCCCTAGACATCCACCAAGTCTGAGGGGGCATCCAACTGGATGGGATTTTTAAAGCCTTAGGTGAACACCTAATATGATTAAGTGAAGCACATCAATACCGCCAGAGGCTACCAAGAAGTCAACCATGCTAACCCAGGCTGTGACAAATTTATTTTACCTAATTTCAACTGGGTCTTTGCTGTAGCAAGACAGTCCTTTTATTCCTCTCTAGTCAATTGTCTATCCCATTCACCACAGTGACTGTTTCAAACACTCCTTCTCATTTTTAGCCTCCCCGTAGCACCTTCTTTCTTCCACTCTTTCAGACATGGAGCTCACTTAATATTTCTCTAAAAGAATCAAGGTCATTAGGCCATGAGCTCACTTTTCTTTCCTTTTCATTTCAGTCTCCCTGACATCACTCTCTCTGTTTCCTTTTTTGTCCCAGTGTCTGGTGAAGAGGTAGTTTTTCTCCTCATCAAACCATACCCTTTTATATATACTCTTAATCCTGCCCCTTCCTGTCTTCTCTAGCAAATTATATCTATTATCATTTCCTCTCTAATCTTCTATCTCCCACATCTCTCAGGTTCTTTCCCTACTTACTACAAATATAGCTACTTTTCCCGTTAAAAAAGTCACTAGTTCCTACCATCCCTGCAAGCTATAACCTATGTCCTTCCTTACCTTCTCAACTAAACTACTTGAGAAACTGCTCTCTCCAAAGTTACCAATGACCTTTTAATTGACAAATCGAATGACTTCTTCTCAATTATCATCCCTCTTGAACTCTTACATCATTTGGCAGTGTCAACCACCTTATCCTCATGAATGTTCTTCCCCTTCTGGTTCTTTATATTTTTTATTGCTTCTCTCCCTACCTGACTCCTTCTCATTCTCCTTTGCTAGCTCCTCATTCATATCACATTGACCAGTTATGGGTGTACACCAAAACTTTGCCCTGAGCTCTCTTCTCTTTATACTCTGTCACTTGATTATCTTATCAACTCCCATGCATTCAATTATAATCTTTATATGGATAATTCACACACATATATGATATACATATATCATGTATGTATATACATGTATCTATATCTACATATGTATGTTTTGTGAATATATATACATACTTATATATCCCTAGGTATATATGTATGTATGTGTACATACACACATGCACACACACACACATACATACATATATGGTTCTTTTCTGAGCCCCAGTTCCACATCAAAACTGAATGTCTGTATATATCTCAAACCCAATATGTCTAAAAAAGAACTCAATAACTTTCCTCTTAAATTCATCCTTCATCTTATTATTCCAATAAGGCACTGCCATAATTCTAGTTACCCTGGTTCACAACTTTGGTGTCATCCTCAATTGCACAACCTTCCTCACTATCCATATCTAATTAATTGCCAAATCTTGTTTTGATCTCTACAATAGCTCTGGTATACATCTCTTTCTCTCAGCTCCCATAGTCACCACCCTAGCTCAAGCCATTATTTTCTCTTGACTATACTATTGCAATAGCCTTCTAATTGCTCTCCCCATCTCAAATCTTTCTCTGCTCCAATCTATCCTCCATAGCTGCCAAAGAGAGTTTCCTAAAGCACACGTCTGGCAACTTCACTGTCTTCTTCAATAAATTCCAAAGTCTCCCTACAACCTCTAAGAACTCCTCTGTTTTGCATTTTAAAACTTTCATTACCTGTTCCTTTTCTATCTTTCCAGTCTTGCATATTACTCCTCTCCACACATTCTACATTCTAGCCTACTATCCTATTCACTGTTCTTCATATATAGCACTCCAACCTCTCTCTGTACCTTTGCACTAATTAGCTCCCATACCCACAGTGCTCTCCTCACTTTCACCTCTTAGTCCCTAAGAAATGACAAGCAAGGAGGTTTCAGAAAAACTTTGACTTATATTAACTGAGGCATAGTGAAGTGAGCAGAACCAGGAGAACATTGTACACAGTAACAGCAACATTGTTTGATGATCAACTATGATTGACTTAGCTCTTCTCAACAATACAATGATCCAAGACAATTCTGAAAGACTTATGATGGAAAATGCTATTCACATCCACAGAAAGAATTGATGGAGTCTGAATGCAGATCAAAGCATATTATTTTCACTTTCTTTATTTTTTTTGGTTGTTTTTTTCCTTTTGTTCTATTTCTTGTTTCACAACATTACTAATATGGAAATATGTTTTATATGACTAATATGTGTATATATATAACCTATATGAAATTCCTTATCATCTTAGGAGAAGGAAGGAGGGAGAAAATTTGGAACTTAAAATTTTATTTAAAAAAATGAATGTTAAAAATTATCTTTACATGTAATTGGAAAAAATAAAACACTATTTAAAAGCAAAGAAAAAACCCCTAGCTCCTTGAAGATTCATCTTTAATATTATCTTTTGGAGGAACCCTTTCTAGGTTCTCCCAGCTGCTGGTGCCTTCACCCCAAAGCTTACCTTGTAACTATTTCATTTATTTCTATGTATATACATGTTGTATGCCCCCATTAAAACATAACTTCCTTGAAGTCATGGACTATTTTAACTTCTGCTTTTTCTATTCAAGTAATTAGCATAGTACTTGACTTATAGTAAGGGAGAATGAGTGGAGAATGACTTTGATGTTACCAACTTGGATGACTGAAGGGACAGAGAGAAGGAAAGAGGAAAAAAAAGAAGCAAGCATTTAGTAAGCACTTGCTGTGTGCCAGTTTCTAGTTGAATTCCTATAAGGAGAAGGAATTCACTACAATGTGAGGTGGAACACTGTCACCTCTAATTGTTAGGAAGCTTCTCCTGACATCAAGCTTAACTTTGCTTCTTTGCAGCTTCCACTCATTACTCATGGTTCTACCCTCTTTGGCCAAAAAGAACAAACTTAATCTCTCTTCCACGTGATAATTCCTCAGGTGCCTGAAGGAGGCTAGTTTGTCCTCTCTGAATCTTGAGCAGTTTAAACATCTTTATCCAATATTCATATGTGATTTGGACTTAAGGTTCTTCATCATTCTGGTTGCTCTCTTCTGGGTACTTTTCAGCTTATCAATGTCTTTCTTAAATTGCAGCACTCAGAACTAAACACAGCATTTAAGATGTGGTTTGACCAGGGCAGAATACAGAAAGACCCTCATCTCCTTATTCCTAGAAGGTACATATGCATAATATAGACCAAGATCACTTTTTGGGGGAGGTAGGGACTACCATATCACAATTACTATTGACTCACATTGAGCTTGAAATTCACTAAAACCCCCAGATTTTTTTGTCTAACCATGTACCTTGTACTTCCAAAGTGGATTAAAAAAAAACACCAAAGTATAAACCTTTGTTTCGTCTTACTAGATTTGTCTAATTTCTTTCAGGATTCTTAACCTGTAGTCCATGAATTTTTGTTTAAAATATTTTGAAAACTATTCGCATAGAATTAGTTTCCTTTGTAATCCTATGTACTTTATTTTATGCATTGAAAACATTCTGAAAAGAGGCCCATAGTTTTAGCTAGATTGTCAAACGGGTCCATGATACAAAAAAGGATAAGAATTCCTACTCTAGCCTGTCGATATCTTTTTGAATTTTCACTCTTATCTAGTATGTTAGCTACATCTCCTAGTTTTGCTTCATCTACAAATTTGAAAAGCATGCTACCTATATCTTTATTCAAGTCATTGATAAAAATGTCAAGCTGAACAGAGCTAAACACGATAACACTCTGCTGGAGATGTCTTGCCAAGTTGACATTAAAACATTTTTGACTACTCTCTTGAGTCTAACCATTCAGTCAGATCCAAATTTATCTAACTTTATTATTGTCTCATTCACACATATCCATAATGTTAAAATTAAAAGCCTGATTTTATCTGCATAAATAATATCAACAACATCCCCCTGTATGAATATAGTAACCCTATTAAAAAAGAAGTAAGATTAGTCTGGCATGACCTGCTCTCACTGCTTCCTTTCCTAGATATTCACTAATAATCTCTCTCATGATCTGTTTTGAAATTTTCCCAGGAATTAAAGTCCAGTTAATTGACCTACATTTTGTACACTTTATTATTTTCCCTTTTAAAAAAAATGAGGCAAGTGCCCTTCTCTAGTCCTGCAGCATATTCCCTGCTCTCCACAATTTTAGAAATATTTCTAGCAGTGGCTAAACAATTACAACTATCAGGCCTTTGAGTCCCTAAGGATGTAGTTTATTTTGAGGCATGGGGGGGCCTAATTTGCTAATTTGCAAGGGAGGGGGAGGAATGAATTATATTTATAAAACTGGGTCAAGAAGATTTGGGGGTGAGTATATGGAATAATAGTTGAGAAAATATGTCTCAAATAAGTCTTGTAGAAAACAATGAATGAAGGAATATGGAGAGATAAGAGAAGTAAGATAATGTGTGACAACCTGACAAAGTTTTGTGAAGCAGTGGTTGAAGATCTTGTGCCTAATCTGAAGATGGCCCCATGGGAAGCTACTGAAAGGTCCAAAGAGGAGAAAAACATAATCAAAGTAACAGGCTTTAGAAAAGAATATTTTGGCAATGGTGTTAACAATTACCTGGACAGACTGCTGAAAGCTGTGTCTGGCAAAGAGTTGTTTGTGTTAGTCTAGTCAAGAGCAGATCTGTGACCTGGGCAAATAAAGAGAGGTTACATCAAAGTAACTCAATTAGCTAGAGATTTTGTATACATAGCAATGTAATTACCTGAGTTCTTTAAAATGCCTGGCAAAGCACTGGTGATTATTGTAGTCATAATTGCCCAGCTTTTCTTAAATAATCCTGTTTAGCAACAAGGATGAAAACAAGCTCACCAGGCAATCTACAAATCTATACTCTGGAAGCAGAGTAAGCTTGATCCAATTAAGCTTTCCCTGGGAGTTGCTTTTCTTCAGGCAATCAAGGATTAGTTGGGTGCTTCCTAAACAATTCAAAAAGTTACTGCAAAAGAGCTGGGACAACTACAAGTAGCTCCAGAAAGCCAAAGCTGAAAGGAAGCTTAGATGCAGATGTATCTGGTGACAAAAGGAAAGTTTGATGTTGTAAAGATCAATATTGCCTAGGTAGGAACCTGGAATGTAAGAGCTATGAACCAGTGTAAGCTGGATGTGGTCAAACAGGAGATAGAAAGATTAAACATCAACATCTTGGGTGCCAGTGAACTTAAATGGACAGGAATGGTTAAATTTAGTTCAAGTGATCACTACATATACTACTATTTGCAAGAGTCCCTAAAAAGAAATGGAGTAGCCCTGATAGCCAATAAAAGGGTAAGAAAAGCAGTACTGGGGTACAATCTCAAAAATGACAGAATGACATGTGTTTGAATCCAATGCAAATCATTCAACATCACAATAATACAACTCTATGTTTCAATCACTGCTACCAAAAAGGCCAAGGTGGTTCAGTTCTATGAAAGTCTACAATATCTTCTAGAAATAACATCAAAAAAAGATGTCACATTTATCATAGGGAATTGGAATGCTAACATAGGAAATTAGAGGCAGATAGGAATAACAGATAAGTTTGGCCTGGGAGTACAAAATGAAGCAGGGCAGAGACTAATAGAGTTTTGTCACGTTAACTCACTGGTCATAGCAAACATTATTTTTCAACAACCCAAAAGATGATTCTACACATGGACATCACCAGATGGTCAATAGAGAAATCAAATTATACCTAACCTAAATAACATCCCTTGTGAATGTGAAATGAAAGTGATGAATAGATTTAAGAGATTAGATCTGGTAGATAGAGGTTCACAATATTGTATAGAAGGTAGCAAAAACAAAACAAAACAAAACAAAAACTTCCCAAAGAAAAAGAAGAGCAAGAAAGCAAAATGGCTACCTGACAAGGCTTTATAAATACTGAGGAAAGAAGGAAAACAAAAAGTAAAAGAGAAAGATATATACAACTGAACGCAGAATTCTAGAGAATAGCAAGGAGAGATAACAAGATTTTCTTAAATAAGCAATGCAAAGGAATAGAAAAACAATAGAATTGGATGGACAAGATCTCTTCAAGAAATTAGAGATATAAAGGGAACATTTCATGCAAAAATGGACATTATAAAAGACAAAAATGGTAGGGGCTTAACAGAAACAGAAGAGATTAAGAAGAGGTGGCAAGAACATACAAAAGAACTATACAAGAAAGATCATAACATTACTGATAACCATGATGCTATGGTTACTGATATAGAACCAGACATGAGAATGAAGTAAGGTGGGTCTTAGGAAGCATTGCTAACAATAAGGCTAGTAAAGGTGACACAATTCCAGCTGAGCTACTTAAAATCCTAAAAGATAATATTCAATATGCCAACAAATTTGGAAAACTCATCAGTGGCTACTGGATTGGAAAAGATCTGTTTATGTCCCAATCCTGAAGAAAGGCAATGCCAAAGAATGTTCAAATTAGTGAACCATTCATACGCCCACAAGGTTACACTTAATATTCTACAAGCTAGGTTTCAGCAGTATGTGAACCAAGAATTACTAGAAGTACAGAGGAACTTGAGATCAGATCACCAACATTCACTGGATTATGAAGAAAGCAAGGGAAGTTTCAGAAAAACATCTACTTCTGCTTTGTTGACTACACTAAAGTCTTTGTGTGAATCACAACAAAATGTGGCAAGTCTTCAATGAAATGGCAGTACCAGATCATCTTATTTGTCTCCTGAGGAACCTGTATGTGTGTCAAGAGGTAATAGTTAGAACCAAACATGGAACAACTGATTGCTTTAAGATTTGGAAAGGAGTACAACAAAGTTGTGAGTAGTCCAAGCTGCCCAAATGGAGACCTAGCTGGCCAGTTTCAGTTGGGCAACTCAGCTCCTCCTCTCCTCTCCTCTCCTCTCCTCTTTTCTCCTCTACTCCTGAGGGTGTTCTGTCCAAAGGAAGGTAAATTTTGATGGACAAAACCTACCTAATTAACTTGGAGCTTACTGGCTAGATTTCTTTCTCCAAGACCAATTCCAATTCACCCTGGATCTCATTGATTGGACAACAATAAGTCCCTGTTCAAGTACCACTTAATGGTTAATTTTTGGGCCCTCCTGGTTAGAGTGAATGTAAATAGTAACTGTTTCTCTTTTGGCCAGCAACCCTGAGGGTCTTCCCCTTCCAGTTTGATTTTTTTTTAAAATTTATTAAAGGAGCCATCCTTTGACTCACTTTTTTCACTGAATGGACATTGCCTCAATCAAAGTGAGAACTTGAAAAGATCTTAGCTTAAAAAGACCAAGGTTTCCCAGTGCATCCTGGGCCATCTCCAGCCATGATCTATATCTGGCCATTGGACCCAGATGGCTCTGGAGGAAAAAGTGAGGCTGGTGACTTTGCACATCTCTCCCTCACTCAAATCCAATTCAATTGCAAGTCATGTCATCATTTCCCTGATATCATGGTCCTCTTCAAGAACAAAGGACAAACCACAACCACACAATATTGTTATCTTATTTCCTTCACTTATATGCAAAGTACATCATATGAAGTGCCAGGCTAAACAAGTCAAAAGCCAGAATTAAGGTTGCAGGGAGAAATATCAACAATCTCAGATATGCAGATGATAGCACTCTGATGGCAGAAAGTGAAGAAGAATTAAGAAGACTCTTGATGAGGGTGAAAGAGGAGAATGCAAAAGCTGGCTTGAAGCTTAACATTAAAAAAAATGACAAACATCATGGGAACTGGACCCATGACTTCCTGATAAACAGAGAGAGAAGAAATAAAAGTAGTGTCAGATTTTATATTCTTGGGCTCAAAGATCACTGTAGATGGCAACTACAGTTATGAAATTAAAAGACACTTGCTCCTTGGAAGGAAATCTATGGCAAAACTGAGCAGCATACTAAAATACAGAGATATCACCTTGCCAACAATACTGAAAGAAATTAATTTAGGCTATTCATTGTAAGAATAAATACTGAAACTGAAGTTTAAATACTTTGGCCACATAATGAGGAGATGGGATTCATTGGAAAAAATCCTGATATTGGGAAAGATTGAAGGCAAAAGGAGAAGATGAGATAGATAGGCAGTGTAATGGAAGCAATGAACATGAGCTTGGACACACTTTAGGAGATAGTGGAGGATAGAAAGGTAGGGTGTGCTATGGTCCATGGGGTAATGAAGAGTCAGACTGAAGAAATGAACAACAAACTCCTATATGACCAGTATAGTGGTACCTACTGTGCTATGAGACTGTACAAGGGTCAGAAGTAGGCTTCATCAGTCAATAAACATTTATTAAGCACCTAATATGTACCATGCACCGAGCTTGCAGTCTAGATAGTGATAAGATGACACACATTAGACAATGAGAACAATGAAGTTTGGAAATGTGTAGTACTGGTTGTTTTTCTTATTGGTATACTCTAGTTACCTCAAAATGAGGATACCTTGAGAGACCCATTGTCATGCTTTCTATTCCTCTGCATTAGGAATGTTTTATCACAGGTAGGCACACCCTCTACTCTACATTTATCTGACAGAGAAAATCCTCACATTCTCATAGGTCAACATAAGAGTTACAGGAGGCCTCAAATTTCAAAGTACATTCAGATAATATTCCCTTATCTCAACAGTTTTATGATAAACTGTGGTTAGAAAAAGAAATGTTGTGAACAAAAAACTATGTTTCCATTCAGATTACATTGCTGACTCATTCCTCCCCTCCCCTATGATGATGAAATTTCAGGATTTTGAAATTCCTCTGAAATACGTCTGGCGCAGTGGATAGAGTATTAGATCTGCAGTCAAGAGGACTTCAGACATTTACTAACTGTGTGATCCTGAGCAAGTCAATTAACCTCTGCCTGCCTCTGCCTTTCTCATTTGTAAAATAGGGATAATAATAGCACCTACATCACAGGGTTGCTGTGAGAATAAAATTAGATAATAATTATCAATTATAATTAATATAATGATATAATATATCATATAATATATAAATAAATATATATGAAATTATATTTCAAGTCTTAAAGTACTTTATAAATGTTAATTAATTTGGAACTCAATTTTTAAAAATGAATGTCTAATTTTTTAATGTAATTGGGAAATATATTTAAAATGTATATTTTATAATTATAAAATATATCTAAAATATATTTTTTAAAAAGAAAAAATCAATGAAGCCAATTTATGACTGTGAGACAAAAGAAATACTGCAGAAATGTAGAGTTGGAATGGATCATAGAGACCTTCTAAATGACAAAGAATCTCCTCTATGATATTCCAATGAAGTGGTCATTCTTCCTCCAAGACTTCCAGTATTTGGGAATTCACTACCACCAGATGCAGCTCATCGCATTTTTTCCCTTGAAAGTGAACTGAATTCTTCACTTAACAATTTCTGCTCATTGCTCTAAATTCTCTCCTCTGGGGTCAAGCAGAACAAGTCTAATCAATTTTCTGCAAAATAAATACTTTCATGTTCCTCCTAAGTCTTCTCTTTCACAGGAAAAATAGTTCATCCAAAGAATCACTGTTTGAAATGCTTGACCATGATCATACTGTCTTAGTGATCCTTTTATAGAAACTCTTCAGCACAAAGATAGCTTGTCTAACGTGAAGCACCCAGAACTGAAAACACTTATCCAGATGTAATCTGACCAGTTTAGACTACAGCAGGATGATCACCTCCACAGGTATGTTTGTAAATCAAGTCTTGATTTGTAGCTGGTTTCTCAGCTATCAATGTTCACACTGATAATTTAAATGGCCTCTTGAGAGCCCATACAAGCTAGTTCTGGAATACACTTATCACCATCTTTGTTCAGGACATTTTACCTTTATTAATGCAACCTAAAATAGTCATTGACTTTTTTTTTTTTTTGCTGTTATGTGCCAGTGTTGACTCACATTGAGGTTGCAGTACACTAACACCCTCAGATCCTTTTTATACAAATTGTTGTCTAGCTGCATTTCCCACTTCCTGTACTTAATTGATTGTTTTTTGAAGCTAAGGGTAAGAATTTTAGAAAAAATTCTATTATCTTTATAAAACCTAATGCTAATAAATTTATTGTTTATTAGGTTTGGTTCACTGTTCTAGACTTTAGAGATATTTTGGGATCCTGACTGTTATTTAGTGTTGTAGCTATTCCTCTCAGCTTTGTGTTATCTGCAAATTTCAAAAAGCATGTCATTTGTTTTCATTCAAGTCATGTAAAAAAAAAAAAAGTTGAACATCACAGGATTAAGAACAGATCCCTGGGACGCTTCCTGAGTAATATCTATTCCATTAAAGATTATTCCTGTCTTGTCATTCAGTTCTGGATCTAGTTAACCATACTGTCATCCAGCTAGCCCCTGTCTTTCCATCTTGTCTACAAAACTGATCTTAAAGACTTTGCCAAATGCCTCGCTGAAATCCAAGGATACTCTGTCTGTGGAATTTCCCTAATTTTACAGTCTAGTAATCCTATCAAAAAGGAAGGAAGGAAACAAGCATTTATTAAGCATTTGCTACACCCCAGGCATTGTGCTAAGCACTGGGGATACACATACAAGTAAAAAGAAAGCCAGTCCCTGTTTTCAAGGAGCTTACATTCTAATACAGAAGACATCACATAAAAGAGAGATGAAAATTCAGAGAAAAAGTGGTGGAGATACTCAGGATGGATTCATGGTTTTGAAGTCTGGGAGCCAGGAGCAGGGACAGGAGAAGAGTGAAGACTGGCCTGAGCCTCTTCATATAATGGAGGCCGCAGAAGGAGGTTGTCAGGAGAAGAATGGCAAAGGGCAGAACTCTTACAAGGGATAATCCAGGTTAAGAAGACCACAAAGAGTTGTATGTTCCAGAGCAGGAAGACACCAGAGGCTGAGAGAAGTTACAGGATGAGACAGTGGTAGGAGCAAGGTTTTTAAATCTGGAAGCCAGGAATATTGTTGGGAAGAAAATGAAGGTGACCTGGGCCCCTCTATAAAATAGAGGCCCCCAGAGGAACTCACTAATGGGAGGAGGAAAGTCTTACAGGGGAATAATCCAGGTTAAGAAGAGGTAGTTTGTTTTTTCCAGGGTGAGGAAGCCACAGGCACTGAGGGAGGTTTCAGGATGAGACAGCAATTTCAATCAATCACCAAACATTTATTAAATACCTACTCTGCCTTATGCACTAAGCTAGATGCTGGGAATACAAACACAAAAGTAAGATAGTTCTTGCCCTCAAAGATGTTAGATTCTACTAGAGAGTTAGGCTGGTATGGCCTGTCCTTTTTGTAGTAATGCAAGCTTTTAACTGCAAAAGCTTTGAATCTTTGAATCCCTGTCTTAAATACTCACAAATTATTCCAATACTAATGCGTTCCAAAATTTACTAAGAATAGAATTAAAGCTCTCTGAATTATATCAGGTATTAATGTTGTTCTTTTTTATTTGTTTATTTTTGAAAAAAGCACAATATTTGCTATATTTTTTCAAGCCCTCCATTCTCCATGAGCTTTCAGAGATCATTGATCAAGGATCATAAATCATGTCTGCCAATTCTTTCAGTATTTAAAGATTTTCTGGATATAATAACTTGAGTTCATTGAAATGTCCTCATAGCACATACCCAGAGTGTTAACTCTTTGTAAACCATTTTTGTTTTGAGTCAGAATGGTATAATGGAAAGAGCATTGGTCTTATTGCAGTAGACATGAAATCCATGATCCCATAACCTAGCAAAGCTCTCACCCAACAAGTGATCTGACCTTGGTAGAGTACCTGATGCTGTCACATGACTCATAAGCAAGCATGAGTCTATGAAGCCAGAGTGCCACAGGGTCACGTCACCAAATAAAACAATATTACTCACCCATTCACTTCTGTGAGACTGAATGATCGTCATCACTAATACTGTGTATCATTGCTTGTCCAGTATAATTTTTCCAGGCAGCTCTAGCAACAAAATGGACACTGTTGTGAGAAGAAATAAGTACAACAGAATACCTTAGAAAAGATAAAGACAGAGATTAAATACTCATTGAACCCAGCTATAAAAAGGGCATTGGTGGGACAGCTAGGTGGTGCAGTGGATAGAACTCCAGCCTTGGAGTCAGGAGGACCTGAGTTCAAATTCTGCCTCAGACACTTGATACTTATTATATATGACCCTGGGCAAGTCACTTAACCCCAACTGCCTCACACAAAAAAAGGCAATGATAGATAACTGACCTCTGAGATCCCTTTCAGCTCTAAATGTAGGGTCCTATGATTTACTTAGTATATATCTTATTATTTTACTTATATTAATATTATTTGCAAATAATATTAATATTATAATGTAATTAATATTTATATTATTTATCATGTATGTTTACTTATATTTCTATGGGTTTCACATTAGACTATAAATCCCTTAAAGGTAGGGACCACCTCATTTTTGTATTTCTAACAGATAGCAAAATATCTAGGATATAGATATTGACAACTAAGTAGCACAGTAGATAGTGTTGGACCTTGAGTCAACCTTCAGACACTTACTAGCATTGTGACTCTGGGCAAGTCATTTAACCCTTGCCTGCTTCAGTTTCCTCATTCTGTAAAGTGGAGGTAATGGTAGCATCTACCTCCCAAAGGTTTTTGTAAGGATAAAATGCAGCAATAATTGTAAAGCACTAAGTAAACACTAAAGAATTGTATAAATGATAGTCCTCTGGGTAGCTAGTTAGTAGTAGTAGATACATGTGCTGATTGCAGGATGTTTTAATTAATTAATTAATTGTGATTGTTGGGTCCTTTCCACTGGCATTCTTTCTATATTGTACCGCTACTCTTTTTGGTGTCTAGTTTGACAGATTTTAATAAAAGTTTTCTTCCTTCTCTACAATTTTATTTTTAAGACCTTAATCATATTTATGTCTTTTGGTAGCTATATTCTTAACTGTTCTCATTAGATAACACTATCTCTGTTCAATAAAAGATTATACCTATATCTTAAGGTGTGACACAGAAGTCCAAGTCCCATTCTCAGATACCACCTTCTTACTTAGACATTCTCTTCCCAAATCTTCCCTGCTCTTCTGAAGCCCTTAGCTCCAGTCACCAGTGGTAATGAAAATAATACCTATGTGTTATTTTAAATTGTTTTCAATTTCCTACCTAGGACTTAGCAATTCTTACTAATACTTTCCAATTTTCTTTTAGTATTATGATTTATTTCCAAATGAATCACCAGAAGTGGGTAGGGGTCATAAGAATTGTCAAGTCTGGAGAAGCAACTCTAGACCAACTTGCCCATTTTAGTCTGGTCAGTATATGGTCAACTTAGCACCCCTTCTTAGTGAGCTGCAAATCATCATTTCTTATCTCTTTTTTCTCTGAATAGTATCTGATTTCTTTTGGTTGCACTCATATATCCTCATCATCATCCTTTGGAACATGGGAATCTGTTTCATCAGAATGTGCAACTCCCTCTGTGGAAAGAGCCTTATACTTACCTAGCATATAATCCCCTTCTTTACCAGGGTGAGGTTCCTGGGAGGATGAATATCTCTGGTATTCTGTTAGTCTACATTTATAGCTTCAGTCCTCTTTGATGTTTTTGTTTGTTTGTTTTTACCATTCAGTTGTAATGTGTCTAGACAGAGGACATAAGGACATTTGATGAAGTAGTATAGTACTAATATTGTCACATTTTCCCCAACGCAAGGGTGCACTCTCCTACAAATACACATTCCATTAATGAGGAAAGTTAGCAATGACAAAAGCTATGCTTGAGGATCCTCAGAAAGGGCAATTTCCCAATGCTACTGGACTCCTGATATCCTCTCTTGATATTTTTGTCCTATTCCTTGATGGGATGAGGCTCCTCTGCTTGACCAGTTCCTATTGTCTCCACTGCTGATTCAATAGAAGTTCTTGTCTAGGACATTGCTGGAATCCTTCAGACCTTTACCATAGGATCAGTAGGAAGCCTCCCCAGTTCTACTCTCTAAGTCTCAGCAGAAATCCTACTGTAGTCACTGAGATCTCTTTTTTTCAAAATCACTCACCAGAGTTGGTTTCTGTTTCAAAAATTCCTGGCAAGACAATCTATGCCCAAGTACAAATTCACTATTGCTATAAATCATTAGCCAATTTCATGACCCTTTCAAACATCTCCAGGCCACTTAAAATCTCTTACTCTTTGTAAGCTGCAAATAGGCTCTCAAAGTCTAATAGTCTTACAATAATAATAGAAATAGTAATATTGGCTAACATTTATATAGTGCTTACTATGTACCAGGCACTGTGCTAAGTGCCTTACAATTTTTATCTCATTTAATTCTGTTTTTGTTATCCCCACTTTATAGATGAGGAAACTGAGGCAAAGAGAGGTTAAGTGACTTGTCTAGGGTCACAGAACTGGTAAGTATCTGAAGCAGGATTTTAACTTAGGTCTTCCTGACTCCAGGCCCAGTGATTTATCTATCCACTGCATCATCTAGCTGCCTAACAACTAAAAAACTACTGCTTAACTCAAAAAGTTCAGTGATTCTTCTTCACTTGCTTCGTGTATGATTACATCTTTCCTTGATCCAGTCTTAGTATGCAGGTTAGCATTTCCCTGTCTCTTCAGATTCTTTTGCCTCTCCTTTCCCACTTTAAGCATTTCTTCCATAGCATCAAACTCTTCCTTTCTTGTAGTGAGAATAGAGTATAGCAATGTCTTTTAGGCCTGTGTGAGCGGGCAGAAAAGGAGTAGATGAGTTTTTATGTAAGTAATGCACTTAGGGATAAGTAAACCAAACTAGGCCATGAACATTTCCATTAGTTACAATACAGTGCAGCCAGTTTTATTGACAGTTTTCTTGTAGGTAGTTCTCTTCCTTCTCTGCAATTTTAGCTTAATACCATCTCAATCTGGACAGCAGACTTCAAGGATTCTAACATTCTTCCCATTTCCAATTGGCTATAAAGAATATTTTGATACCTCTTTGTTGACCAGAGAGTCACCTGCTATAATCCTTGCAGTAAGATAGAGGTCCACAAAACTTTATCTGGTCTATGACTTGATCCTATGGATTTTACCTTTTACCCTGTCTCATCCAAATCCCCAGACATTACCATCTACCTTGCTACTGAACCTTAATGACCTCTAGGCCTTTCTATTTGCCCAGCAGCCATGCTCTCCAAATGTTGTACTTACTCCAATTAGAAGGTAAGTACTTTGAGAGTGAGGACTGACTTGCTTTTCTCTCTGTATTCTTAGCACTGTGATTGGCGTATAATTTCTCCATATATGCTTTTCTCTTCAATTGCTGGAAAAGGGACCAAATAGTCATGGTAGTTTGTTCCCAGAAAATATTGGATCAATGTGCCCAATTAAAAAAAAAGATCAATACAATGTTGAATATCATTAAGAAGAATATTTTAAATGCACTAGAATATGCTTACTTCTAAGGTCTCTTCTAGCTTTATAACCTTAGGAAATTTTGTTTTGACAAAACAATGTCATTTCTATACTTAGCTTAAAAACATGATAGAAATAGAACATGTCCAGAAAAGGATAACTAAAATGATTAGAAGAATCGAGGAGCTGTTATATAAGGACAGGCTAGAAAAATTAGTACTTAGCAGTTTGGAGAGATGAAGGCTTAGGAGACAAATAGCATGGAGGTAAAGGACCTAGTAAGCAATTTTTTTAAAGGTAACGAAAAATGTGAACCCTTTGAAAGAATATAATTTAGGAAAGATATAACCAAGTACTAGAAATTGTGAGTAATAAACTTGTGGATCTTATTCCCTTCCCTTCCTCCTCTTCCCCTCTCCTCTCTCCACCAAAAGGTAGAACTAATAGGAAAAAGAAATTATTCCAAAAGGGTTCGGACAAATTTATGAATGATAGCACCATAAATGGGTACTAAGAAGAGCTGAATCTTACCTGACCTTTAAGATGGATTTCAGAAAGAATAATTATACTGTTTTACATTGAAAATTCTTCTGGCCCTGGGTAAAATAACTTGTTGATCCATCTCACAGTTGCAACATATCCCAATTTAAATTTTAAATTGCTTTAGAGGTTATATACTACACAAGAGAGTTAGGATTTAAATCCAAGGCTCTGGTCATGAACAAACTTTGGCATCTCTGTTCTTTTTACAAGTTCATGGCCACCTGTACAGGGGGATTTTTCTCAGAAGTCGAGCCAAGCCCATGAAGAATAGGATCCTATCTTTATGAGAACAGGCCCAGAGTTGGCCTTGGGATGAGTCAATCTTTCCCCACTAGCTTTTCCCTCTCAAACACTAACACGATTCAAACCCTCTCAAACAATTACAAGGCTTAAAAAACCAATGCATAGATCTAGAAGTGAAGGAAATATGCACCATCTTGCCTTCTCATGAGTCACCACCCTTGAACCCCCAGAAAGGGAAGTAGCATTGTTAACATGTCAGAAATGGTACTTTTCCTATACAAAAGGGAATAACTAAGAAGTCATCTTCAGAGCTGCATATCCCACAACTCCAACCTTGACAAAGTCTTTGAGGACCACAGTATTTGTACCATATTCAGCCAGCTATAAAGAATATCCTTTATAAAATCATGTTGGATAAGTAAACCTTATGTGTGGGTTTTTTTTTCTTTTCCCCTTCCTTGGTGTGGACCTTGGTTTACCACATAATTGCTCATTTAGAGAAGTCCTTGAAGCCAAATGTATAAGTTGAAATAGGTAGGAGAAACAGGTCAATTCTAATTTTAAACTCCCAGAATTCACACGAACCTCCTCCATTCAAATTGCTGCAGTGAGTGGCCGAAAATCACCTCGCTTGGCAAATTCCTTGGACTAGATGACTCAACTTGGCAATTCCACTGTGCCTAGATGTACACAATGAGTAAAAAGCAATGTGATTAAAAAACTCATAAATACAGCAGAAGTTGTACACTCAAATAAGTGGCATTCCTTTCAAAATAGTTATTTTTAAGGCTAAATGTTTATTCTAGAGATCCTGCCATTACTCAAAACATTTTTGGGATCTCTTCATCATCAAGATATTTACTCCACCTATGCAAATTGTCACCTCTAGATGCCCTTGAGGATGGATTTGTCAATAAGATGGATTAACAAATCAGATAGTATATTATGTTAGTGTAGCTATAAAGAATTTCTTAGCCAGCAGTCCATGACCTTGTCACAAAGACATTGACTGGAGCCAAAATGGAATGAATTAGTTTAAGTGTTCCCAGAACAATAGGTTGAAGGCAGGGATATATTCATTTTACTGCAACAGTTGATACAAGTCTTCCCAGATTTCTCTGAAATGACAGGTTTGTTTTTTGTTTTTTTGAGCATTTCTTATAGCACAATGGTATTCTGCTATGTTTACATGGCTATAGTTTATTTAGTCATTTCCCAACTGATGGGCACTTCCTTAGTATCCAGTTCATTGACAACAATAACAACAACAATACATATTATATCTATCTATCTATCTATCTATCTATCTATCTATCTATCTATCTATCTATCTATCTATCTATCTACATATATATATATAGATATATATAAAACATATAGGAACTTTTCCTCTTTCTTTGATCTCTTTGAGGTATTGGTCTAGTATTGTTAGAAAACTGATGATGAAAAATTCTGACCTCTTCCCAAGAAAGAGATAATGGATTAAATATACCCAAAATCATATAAATTTTAGGATAAGGCCAACGTGTGATCATATTCATCACAAGGGGTTTTTTTGGGGGGAGAAGAAGAGTAGTGGGAGAAGGGGAAATAAATACTTGTTAATTAAAAAATAAAATTTATTTTAAAAACGAATTCTATTTTAAAAGAAAGCATTGGCATGTCTATGTTGAAGTAAGAATACTTCAAAATAACTATTTTGAAGGATGACAGTAATTTGTTATACAAGTTTGTTATATTTGTTTACACACTACATGCACACATATATACTTACACACATAATATTTCCTGCTTCATCATTTAACAGTTAAAATTTACACAATGTGCCTGGCAAGTAGGATATCATGCAGCCAGAAATTTGACTCAAAATGTTTATTGGGGAAAATTCTGGGTGTTGCAATGAACAATCTCTAGAAAAAGGGTGCTTAACTAGGAATCCACAGATCCCAAAAGGTTCACTGATAGATGTCAAGGATTCCATGAACATAATTGGAAAAAAAGCTACATTTTCAATCAAATTGTTTTCTTTTGTAATATTATATATTTTATTTAATGCATTTAAGAACATGTTTCTGAGAAAGGGCTCATAGTTCCACCTCCAAAAAGGTCAATGACATGTTAAAAAAAAAAAAAGCTTATGAGCTCTTGCTCTAGAAATGGGGGGAGTTTGGGTTGGTTTGGAATGAGAAAAAAAAAGCAATCAAAGGAGCATCTTTATTCTTTGCCCAGGAAGTCACATTTCTAGTATAAAAGGAAAGACAAAAGTAATTTTTTTCTATGAAGTCAATTTGAGTTGAGAAAGAATTATATGTTCTAAAAAACAAAATATTGAAAATTCTGCAACAAAAGAAGGTGCTTGCAAGTCAAGCATAAGTCTCATTATCAAATTAAATTTAGTCAGATTTGTTGATAGCTTTCTCATGGAATGTAGAAATTTATCAAGAATGTACATGGACAGGACAGCTGTCAATGCTATCATCTTATGTAAGTCCATGTGAATTGAACCCTACTACTCTTGGTGAAAAGGTTGTGTATTACTCATATTTTGAAGGCACATGATGTCTCTTCAGGACTTTGGAGTCCATTTAGTAAACTTCCTTTTTAAGAAAATTAAGTGGTATATTATTAGTGGCCT
This sequence comes from Vombatus ursinus, assembly GCF_900497805.2. Taxonomy (NCBI): domain Eukaryota; kingdom Metazoa; phylum Chordata; class Mammalia; order Diprotodontia; family Vombatidae; genus Vombatus; species Vombatus ursinus. Next base: position 73,269,928 of record NW_020954569.1, on the reverse strand, counting down.
AAAACCTAACACTTACTTTTCTTCCTAGTATGAAACTCTTTGTTTCTAGGTAATTAAACAAACAAAAAAAAAGCATCCATCTTGTCTTCTTTCCCTTCAACACCATTATCAAAGCATGTACCTCTAACTAAGTTACTAGCTAGCATGAACAAAAGTTCCAGGCATTGAACACTTCAAATTTTTCCTCAGTTTATTTTATCTTCCTCTTGTTTTCTCTGCCTTTCTACTCATAAATTCTCTTTTTCATGTGACCTTAATAGTGCAAAATTCCTCTGTAGTCTCTCCAAGTAGAAGTTAATAAAATCTTTATTTAACCTGTAAGTATTTGAAGGTATCATTCTGCTTCCTGCAGTGCCAACAGCATTTAATTTTAGTTGGAAGTTAGGGGAATAGTAGTTGAGCCAATTTAGGTGAATCATAAAACTATACTAATTACAGCTTTAAAGCTGTTTAGTTGAGCTCAAGTTCCTCTTTAGGTTTTTTTTTTTTTTTTTTTTTGATAAATTTTAGCCATTCAGTTTAGGCTCAAGATAGGAAACAATGAACAAATCTGAATGGAAGGGAGTATTTTCTTGAAGCAATATATGTATTGGTTGAAAATGAGAAGGCTTCCACATCAGTTCAAGAATCATGATACTTGAATTCTGTTGTGAGTGTAAAACTGAAACTAACGCACAAAGATTATTCTGAATATGAAATGGAATTTTTATTTGAATTCAAATCACAGGTTTTAAACTGGGTAAAGTGCTGTACTTGAAGCAAGGAAGTCTTGGTCTTAAATTCTGCCTTTGACACTTAGTAGCTTTGTGACTGAGGAAGTTACTTCACCTTTCTGTACTTTGTTTTCCTCATCTGTAAAAGTTGGGGTTTGGGCTTGATAGCCTCTAAAGTCTTATCCAGCACTAAATCTATGATCCTTTCATCCCATGAAGTATATATGTATGTATACATATGTATGCATATATGTGGGGGGGAGGCAGGGATTTGCCCAACTTGTAAAATCTAATACCCCAAAATTTCTAAGATTAATATTTTATCACAATACAAACAAAAACTCAAATATAAATTCTGTGCTCGTCAACAAAATATTTTTGTGAAGTAATCATATCTCTAAAGAGCTCTTAAACATTGATTCTATGAATTTCTCCAAAAGTCCATATTACCACTTTTTTTAAAAAAAGAAAATTACTTTTAGTTGCAAGACCTTACTAAGCCTTTCCTGGAAAATGGAATGAACATCATAAAGAAAAAATAATATATCTTCTAAGAGGTGACAGTTGGCTTTTCAGCATCTGCTTTCTCACACCTGTTAGGCAAGAGATCACAGCCTGTTCAATTTCCATTGTTTGCTTGACTGGCTGATTTCACAAAAAAACCCTTTCTTGTTCCAACTCTTTTACTTCAACCCAAAGACAAAACTAGGAGCACCTTTAGTTTAAAATGTCAGCCTGGGAAAATTGGACACAACTTAATTCCCTAAGGAAACAATGTTGCTATGCTTCTTGGTGTAGCAGAATATACAGTATTTTATTCCTGTTACAAAAGGTTTATTTGTAAAATGTTTTGAGGAAAAGAAAAAAAGATACTTTTTAAATACAAAGTGTCTATACTTGGTACTTTCAACATTCTCTACCTAATTGAGAGAGAAATTTAACTCCTCACCACCAGACTGCTTTACTCACCTAATGGCAGAATAAATATGAGTTCTTTTTTCTGTTACTTGATTTATGATCTAAGACAAGAAATATTTAAGCGTTACAGAAACTGGTCCTGAAACACCTAAATCCTCCCCCTTTCAACACAATGCTATTGAGGCTGGGTCTGCAGGTAACTACCAGATAGAATCAGAAGTGAAAGCTGTGATTTAATCAGATCAGCCTATCCTATGTACATGAGGTTGATCAAATGGAAATTTACACTTTCATCTGCCCTCAAATAGTGTATTCAAATAGTGTATAAACCAGAAATTATTTGCCATTTCATGCTACTGAATGTTCTTATCTGTGGTTTTTATTATTATCCTTATTGGTAGTAGTAATAGTAGTGGGAGTTTATGTGTATGTGCAATAAATGCTTGTTGAATTGAATCGGTGGTAATAGTCATGGTAATACTAGTGGTGGTGGGTAGAAATGCCTATTAGTAATTATAGCATTTCACATTTATACAATTCTTTGTTTTTAAAAATGTTTTTATATCCATCAACTCTTCTCAGCTATGACCCAGTGGCCTTCTGATTTATTGTCACAACTATGATGAACTTCTACTTTTAATATTTAGAGATAGTTCTATCACTTTTGCTACTTAATCGAACTTTTAGTTATATAGGATGTACTGGTAAATGTTTAATGACCAGCTCTCTTAAAAATGTGTGCATGGCACAATTTAAATTTAAACTGAAAAAAATTGACATATTCCCCATCACTTTCTTATGTATAGACTATCAGTAAAATAATAAATCAAGCCTTAGTTTGTAGCAGTTGTAGATTTCTGAGGCATAAATGATCACATTGAAAATTTTACAATCAGTTCTACAATTAGTTTGATTCCCCTTGGTAAGGCAGGTGACTGGTATTGAAATGTAGAGGGATCTGCTTCCTTCTCTGTAGTCTTTCCATCTGCCATTCCCATCTGCCAGTCCTTTGCTGACCCTGCTTGACTGAGCTTTCTCCTTAATCTGGAAAATTTACTGGAGCTCTGGGCTGTCATTCTTTCTTTACACTGCAGGCACCTTGTTGCTCCCCTTTCTGCTTAATTTTGAATCATCTCTGATTCTATATTACATTGCAGTACTGTTTCATACTGTTTTTTCACAATATAATTTAAGTCATCATGAGAAAGGAACAGAAAATGAATTACATCATTTAAGATGTGAAAGTAAATAATTACGATAAAAAGTCAGTGTTATATCTATCTACCCTAGGAAATTTGACACAGTGTAACTGATCTCTGACAAGTGTTGCATAGTTCTACCTACCTACTGAGTGACTTGTAACAGTGTGGAACTGTGCTCTGGGTCTTTGCTTTCACTTTTGACAGCCAGCACACAGTTTCAAAATCTCTCTTTGATTCTCCTTCTACTTCCTTACCTTATTTCTTCTTTTCCTTCCTTTTGCTTTCCCATTCTAAGCAGCCTTTCTATTTTACTGTTACTGTGCTTTCCCTAAGCTGGAAATGGCTGGCTACTGGAGGGTTTGCCAAGACTTGGAAGTTACAGAGGACTACTGATGCTCTTCGTGTTTGGAAGAGGGAAGAAATTGTTCAGGTTTCTTCTTTTCATCACCCCTATCTAGAGAAGCTAACCAGGATATGAAAACTATGTCTAGTTAAAGCTATATTTTTGGAATGTGCAGCTTAATTTGACTGTTAGTTGATCTTAAATTCCTTGACATTTTATACTTTAATACTTCAAAGATTCATAATTTTTTTGGTATAAGTCCACCTTCCTGCAACACATATCACAACCCCTTTATATATCAGTAGACTGTCTCGGTGAGTTGTTGCTGCTAAAGAATTCATCACCCTGTGGCCAATGTGGTGATAATCACTCTGTACTTAGGCAGGTTGATTCATAAATAACAGACTTAAAATTCCTCAGCGTCTCTACTCAAAGCTTCTCTAGTTTGGTGGAGATTCTCCTTTGTTGATTGCAGACTTCAAGAACTCAGAATTACCTCAATTTCAGCAGAAGGAAGAGAGTTTTGCAGAATATTTTAAAAATACAATAAAAGTAGTGTTGTTAGAAAGTTCATTTGGAAGACAATATTTTGGATGTTGCCAATTTAGTTAACCGTTAGCTAGCATACTTCTTAATTATGGTGAGGGAGCAAGGTAGCCCACTACTGGTCTCCTGGCTTTGTCATTAACTTCTGGTTTAGCCTTGGACAATTACCTAACCTCACTGGATCTTAGTGTACTCCTTTGTAAAATGAGTGGTCTATATCACATGATTTCTAAGGTCCCTTTCATGTTAAATCTATGATCTTATAAGACCACAGGATGTAATTTGAATTAATTCTTGTTAACTGAGAGATTTTAAAATAAGCAATACATTTCTGGGCCCCATTACTCTACCTACCCCATTATCTAATATTCTGGCTAGCAAAACATTTTTTATTATAAATGTCTGACATTATATGCATAGTCAACTCTTGATTAACCACAAATGAGTTAAATGCTGACTTTTTTGTTTATCTCTGCTCACCAGGACACTTCTCCCCCACTGATGATATGCCACATTCCAAGTTCCAGTCCACAGATAAGTTTGGGAAAAACCAAGTGTGGATTAGGGTCAGGAGAAGAGAAAGGTGAATAAGCATATGTGAATATATTAATATTTCTGTGAAAGACTCATTTATACATGAATAATAGACAGTTGATTGAACTTAAATTGACCTGAATTTTAAAATATTTTTATTTCCCCTAGCGTGTTCGATATGACACTCAAAGAAAATGCAATTGAATTAAACAAATAGGCATGGCACCATCTTCTCAAACATTTTATTTTTGTCACTGTGCCTTCAGAATGAAGTTTGGGTTATGCGTTTGCAGATAGAGATTAATTCTGTATCAAACTGAAATAGCCTTTGGCAGTGGGTAAAGTGATCATTCAATATTAAGTAGAATCCATCAAGACAAAAGCCATTTAGGTTACAATTTTAATCTGGTTTGGGGGAGAGGCTTTAAGAGGTCTGGGCATTTCCAGGTTAACCCAAGAGTTCAGGTCCACTGTCCTGAGGGTCTGGAAATAATACTGGGGAGTTGGAATGTACCAGGCTGCATGGTATAGTGACAAAGACACTGAACACATAGTCATGTAACAAGGCAATGGCACTGGAAAAAGGAGAGAAGAGAGCCAGAGAAAGAGTCACCCTTTCTGCCTAGTGATCAGTAAGGGGGTTACTTCATCATCTCAAATCCAAGCAGTTCAACACTGAGTCACAAACGGTTGGAAGCAGCCATAGGCTTGTTATCTCTAAAGGATCCAAGTTCTGAGTCACACATGGGGTTGGTCAGAAACAGGAAGAACAGCTTTATGTTCCACAGCATGGTCCCATTACACAGAGAATACCAGGGTCCCATTCAGCTTTTTAATTTACTGGTCATATAAAGCTGGGTAAGTCATTTAATCTCAGTTTTCTCATCTGTAAAATGGGATAAGAATATTTGCACTTTACAATGCCTGGAACATAGTTGTTCCTCCTTCATTTTTTTTCTTTCTTTTTTTTTTTTTTTTTTTTTTCTATGAGGCAGTTGTTCCTCCTTCATTTTTTTTTCTTTCTTTCTTTTTTTTTTCTTCTATGAGGCAGTTGGGGTTAAGTGACTTGCCCAGAGTCACACAGCTAGTGAGTGTTAAGTGTCTGATGCCAGACTTGAACTCAGGTCCTCCTGATTCCAGGGCTGACACTCTATCCACTGCACCACCTAGCTGCCCCTTCCTCCTTCATTTTCAAAGATGACCAATGACATCACTGGGTAAAGTCTTAACTCTTGGGTAAATAAGATTGAAGTGAGGCAGAGTTGCACAAAATTGTCAGCCTCACTCTCTCTTCTAGAGTCATAGCAGTCCAGTGGCAAGGCAAAAGTCAGGATGACTTGCAATGGCCCAGGATGGAAGGTCTGATTAAGCTCTAAGAAGTCCACAGTGCCTGCTTCAGTCACCTTCATGGCTGTTGGAAGGAGTTTTTCTCATCACCTCATTACACCCTGGAGACATCTTCACATGTTTGGCGCAGACATCCCCCTAACTCACACACAGGTCTGAGGCCTGTGGGTTACTCTCAACCTGGTTTATCCAGTTCTCCCAGACAGTTTTACTGGGGTGTGGCCACTGTGCATGCTATATAGCTCCTTGGAGGCACAGGTTAGAGTTGAGTGACAGGTGGACACCAAAAGAGGATTAGCAACCTGAAAAGGGCACAGCAAGCCCTCACACCAGAGGTACTAGTCCTCTCTGAACACCCCATATACACCTGGCACATAGGAGGTGGTATATAAATACTAGTTATTATTATTTACCCACCTAACCTGCTAGTTTAAAGCACCAAGCAAAAGGCATGGGGCAGTGCTTTGCAGGGTTCTTAGTTCCTGATTGATTAAATTTCAAAATATCAAGATGCCCCCAGGCCTATATTGAGATGATCTCTGGTGATCTTCTTTCCATAATGTCATACATGTACCCTTCTTCCCCTCCTCACCCCCACCTTTCTAACTTTGGGAACAATAATTTAATTCACACTACTGCTCCTGGAAAAGACCAGTCAATAATTGTCCTATGACTCAAAACTCCTCACTTTCCTATATTTGTATTCTTCCCTCTTAAAATGTAAATGACTTGAGGGCAGAGACTGTCCTGCTTTTTATATTTGAATCTCTAGCATTTAGGATTAGATTGGCTCATGGTACACTTAATAAATACTTTTGAATACATTCCTTAAATATAAATATGCTATCAGGAGACCTTTACTCTTAGGACATCCCTAGAACTGGTACAGTGTAAAAAAAGCATTGGATTGAGGATCAGGGTTCAAATCCCTACCCTGCTATTTATAACATGCCCCCTATGAAAACTTACTTCCTTTTTGCTAAGGCCTCAGTTTCCCTATCTGTAAAATGAGAAGGTTGGACTAGATGACCACTAAGATCCCTTTCAGTTTTGACTCCCTAAACCCATAACCAGACCAGACCTCTTCAGAGCTCCCTGGACACTGGCAAGTCAAGCCCTTTTAAAGTGCTTTGAGATCTTAATGGTAAAACTGAAGCTTTGGGGAGAAGGGATAACTGCCCTGAACTTGCCAAGTTGATTTTTTACGAGTTACAAACTCTTCTTTGTCATTCCCTCATCTACTAAGAGTAAACTGAACTAAGACAAGCAGAAGAGGCGACCCTTGGATCAAATCCTAGCAGCGTCCACTGCTGCTCCAGGCCCTCAGAACTTGCCCCATAAACGGCTCCCGCCCTTCCCCCACCCTGGGGTCGGGCACGCGCCCGGTGGAGGGGTGGGGTGAGTGGGAGGGGGAGGGAGGCGAGGGGCGGGGCTTCGAGGGGGGCGGGGACAACATGGCCGCCCAGGGCACTTGGAGGACCCGAGAGGCGGTGTCCGCGGCCACGCCCCGGGCGGGAGGGCCGCTCTGGTGCGTGCCCGCTCTATGATGCTCGCGCGCGTCCCCCGCGCGCCGCGCCGCGGGCGGGGCGGGTCTCCGGGATTCCAAGGGCTCGGTTACGGAAGAAGCGCAGCGCCGGCTGGGGAGGGGGCTGGATGCGCGCGCACCCGGGGGGAGGCCGCTGCTGCCCGGAGCAGGAGGAGGGGGAGAGCGCAGCGGGCGGCAGCGGCGCTGGCGGCGGCTCCGCCATAGAGCAGGGGGGTCAGGGCAGCGCGCTCGCCCCGTCCCCGGTGAGCGGCGTGCGGAGGGAAGTCGCTCGGGGCGGCGGCGGCGCCGGCCGCGGCCGG
>NW_020954569.1:73142785-73262080 GCF_900497805.2 Vombatus ursinus | reverse complement strand
GGGGCCGGGGCCGCGGCCGTCCCCCGAGCGGCGGCGGCGGCGGCTGCGGCGGCGGCAGCGGTGGCGGCGGCGCCCCCCGGCGGGAGCCGGTCCCTTCCCCGTCTGGGAGCGCGGGGCCGGGGCCCAGGGGACCCCGGGCCCCGGAGAGCGGGAAGAGGATGGACTGCCCGGCCCTCCCCCCCGGATGGAAGAAGGAGGAAGTGATCCGAAAATCTGGGCTCAGTGCCGGCAAGAGCGATGTCTACTACTTCAGGTACCGCCCCGGGGGCGGGGGCCGGGGGGGTGTCCGGGAGGGGGGAGACTTGGGGAGCATGGAAAGTGGTGGGATGGAGCCAGAGGACCAAGGACAGGGGCAGGAGCAAGCACCAGGGACAGGGGTCTTAGGTCAAGGGTCAGGGCTAGGGGCCCAGGGCCGAGGGGAGGCTGTGACAGCTGGGGATTTGGGAGTGAGGTTTGGCTTGTGGAGCGCTGTGCTGGGTTTAGGAACTGCTGAGACTATTGGCTAAGATAGGGAGACTGGAGAAGAGCAAAGATAAAAGGTCAAGGAGCCTTGAATGCCTGGGGCTGGGGGCGGGGGTGAGGGCGTGCGGTGTTAGAGAAGTCCAGGAGATAGGTTGGAAGAGTAACGAGTTAGGTTACTGTGGTCCTCCATGGAGGCCAGTGAAGGGTTAAAAGAAGGTGCTATTCAGCAGAACTGTAAAACCTAGTCACTATTGGCTACCATCCCAGTCAGCCACAGATTAATCACCGGAGAGTTTAATCATACACATGTGGAAATACGAGGTGTGTGTACAGACACACATATACGCATGTATATATGTGTGTGTGTGTATATATATATATATAGTAACAAGGTTTTAGTTACTTGTAACTTTCAGGGAAGTTTCACAGAGTAACTGTGCTTAGCGTTTCTTTTTCATTCTTTGATGTAGAATAGGACCGTGTTCTCCTTTGAAGCTAAAGTACTAGTAACGAAGTTTTAGTGGTTCAGAGGAGCAACTTAATCTTCCTAGCATGGGTGAGGAGCAGAAAACCTTTCCTTTGGGCTCTTGGCTGTCTCTAAAAACAGCCTACTAGCAATAGTTTGAGGGTGATTTCTTCTTTCTTGTTCTCATTAAAAATAAAATAAAATAAAGTTCATTTAACATATTAACGGTGAATTAGCTGTTCTAAACCTTTGTGGACTCATGAGTAATTAATTACCCATATCTCCAGAAAAGATTAATCAATTTTTCTTGGCAATTTTTTTTTCAGGAATTTAGGGTTTTTTTTTCAGGAATTCATGATCAGGAAGTTTTTTTCCCCTTTCTGTCTTCTGGTAAAAATGAAAAACAGCTAATCAGGGTCTTTTTCTTTATTACTCTTCACAGCACTTAATGATAATTATTTAATCTTTTCTTAACTAATTTTTTCAAGCTAAAGAATTCCAACTGTTTTAACCTTAAAAAAATAAGTTTCTTAGGATCCGATTAGTCATGCTGTGTCTACATGCGTGTTAGGTTTGATGACTTAATAAGCCCAGGCAACAAAGCGGCTATGTCTTATGATGTCAGTGGAACTCCTTCACAATAGATAATTTTATTGTTTTCCCACAGTGCCTTCAGTAAATGGAACAATAAAAATGAATGTATTACATTTAATGGCTTTTTAGTAGTCTATTTTAGTAGACTAATTAAATTTTTTTTTCTCAGAGAATGGCTTTATGTAAAGTTGGGATATTGAAGCTTGCTCATTTCATGAAGTGGGGTTGAATTTTATGATTTTTTTTCTGTCTTTGATATCCGCTTGATTAATATTTTTTGGAGTGAATATCCTTTGTGTCAGTATTTGACAAGACTGAGACAGATGTAAAGAATTTTTTTTTAAATCTGTGTAAGGATATACTTACTGATTCAAATTTGATGACTGGTGGTTTAGTGTATTTAAATATAAAGTACTGTTTCAGAATAGTTGGTAATTATTGATTAGTTTTTCCTTATGGAATAATCCACTCAAATGGTCATTTATGTATGGAGATGCAGGAAAGGTTAGAATTTCAGCAGATCTCCTCAATTTATGGATTTGGTTAGGAAGAAATACAGAAATAAATAAGATTCTGTTATCTAGCCTGAGTCCATTGGTCTTAAAACAACAAAAAGACACAATGAAAAACTGTTTAAAACAAGCATATGATGCTGTTTCACTGGACATTTTATTTTCCCACAAACATATCTATCTTTTGGGAGAGTGTACATTTTCAGTAAAAGTTTATGTGAATTTTCTTAATGTCATTAAGTACTTCTTAACTCTTAATTCATTCTAGTAAAATATTTCATTCAGGGCCTATTATAACTGTTCTCCTGTGTATATAAGTATCCAAATGCTAGCCTTCTACCTTTCTATCAGATTCTTCTAGGCATCTTTCTCTCTAGATGGTACACACAACATACAAGAATTGTATATTGTTGATTTTGAACAAGCTATTAGATTTGACAAGAATATCTATGCCCAAGATTGAGCTCTTAGAGGACTAGGCAATTAGTAAATGTCCTCAGTAGAAAAACTTTGGCTTTGGATTTTATTGCCTGTAGCAGTTCTTCAGAGATACATTTTATTTGCTTTTAGAATGAGGTATTTTATTCAAGCTACATTTTGGTTATGAAGTCTTTATCGTTTCAGTGTAAAGTAACTTAGAGTTATTTAAATAATGACCAATTGTTACCTTTCAAAAATATGCTGTAACATTTAGTCATCTTACACTATTTTGTAGAAAATTGGAATGAAAATAATGAGAAGAACATATATAAAATAATAATTTTACTGGTTTTCAAAATTGCTATGTGAAGGCTCAAAGTAAAGATAGTTTAGTTTCTGTTCACTCTTTGAAAATGCCATTTGATAATGAATACTCTTCATGTTTCTGCTCCTGATTGATTTCTACCATAAAGTATTTAGTTCAGGCAGCAACAAAATATTACTGAATGCCTATAAAGTATTAGGATATAATGAGTTGGTTTTATTAAATTTTGAGACAATATTACATATATAGCATGTGCTGTATGTACAGCAAATTTATGATACCACAGATATGTATACTAGGTACTTTTTATGACAACTTTCTATTTTGAATGAATGTTAACCTTAGTTATGAAGAAAGAGTTCCTTTATGAGTTAATTTTAGCTTGATTTGTTAGTATAGATGCCCATTACATATTCCCCGAATCAATATTGGTTAATCCTTTCTCCACATTCATTTACCCATGATTTACCACCTCTCCTCTCCTCTTCCCCAATACCCATGAAATCTGCTAGAAGACGAAGTAATGTAATCCATGGAAAGGAATAGATATGTGTGTGTGTGTGTGTGTGTGTGTGTGTGTGTTGAGTTAATTCTGAGTGGTAATCTGAACACCTGCATCTATTGTTCATGCAGATGTTACTCTGATGTAACCAGCCCTGATGGAGGTTGTTTTTTTTTTTTTAAACAAATCAGTGTCTGTTAAAAGGGTATGGCTGACACCTATTAATTGAACTAAAAATAGGCTATTTATGACAGCTTTCAATTGTGGAACAATTTGAACTGTTCCTTGAGACTGCCAGGTTTCAGTAGTGCCTTTGGTTGCCAGTTAAGTAACAGGACATTTCAAGATTATTGATAGCACATTAACCACTATGATATCATTCAAGTTCTGTTTTTTAAAGGGGTATCATTTAAGGACAATAGCAAGCCATTTTTATTGTTCTCCATTCCTACCATCAGTCAGCAAGCATTTATTAAGTACCTGCTGTGTGCCAGGCACTGTGTTAAGTGCACTATCCTAGCCTAAGATTTTATCACTTCATACCTCAATTGTTATTGCCGTCTAGCTGGTCTTAACTGATTCTTGTTTTTAAGTCCTGCATATCACTGCAAAACTAATCGTTCTAAGACATCTTTTCATGTCATCTGTCTCCATAAGAAATATACACCAGTTCCTTACTGCTAACAACAGCAAGACCAAACTTGCTGGTGCAGATCTATCAATTATAATCCCCTGAAAAGGACCTTGGAATAATTGGATACTATCCCCTGAAGATATTGAACTACCGTGACTGTTGTTGACAAAATGTTGGATATAATTTTCAGTTCAACAAACATTTTGTCTATCATGTCCTAAGGCAAAAAATGAAGGAAGACACAAGGCCCTGCCATTGATTTTATAGCCATATATGAATTGTTCCAACAAAAGGCTGAATGTGATAAAATACAAAGAAGAGAGCCAGACAATGTAAAATAATAAATTTGAAGCAGTTTGGCTTCTTTTATATGGGGGAACCATTAAGGAGGGCTTCATGGAGGGAAGCCTTGCCTGATTTAAGCCTTGAAGGACAGAAAGATTTTAAATTGGTAGGCTATAGGGGAGGGGAAGAATATATTCTAAACATGGGGTGCGGGGGGAGATGTGAGGAAAGGTTCTGAAGTAGGAGAGGCCAGGACAAGAATGGTGATAGTAAATGATTTGGTTTGGCTAAAATATAAAGTATATGAAAGAGAGTGTGGTGAGAAAAGGCTGGCTCCATCCAGCCAGATTGTGGAAAGCCATGACTATTGGGCAAAAGAGTTTATTATACTTTGATAGTCAAATGTGAATTGCTGAAAAGTTTTAAGGAGAGGAATGTGGCATAGTGGTCTGAGTACTTTTTTTGGGGTCAAGAGGCCTAGATTCAAATACTAGCTAAGACACTTATTAGCTATGTCATTATGGTCATATTACTTGACCTCTCAGTCTTAGTTTTCTCATCTGTAAAATGATAATACTAGAAATATTTACTTCATAGCCCGGTGGTAAAGAAAACACCTTATAAGCCTTAAATTGCTATAAATGTGAATTATTAGTATTATTAGAAATATGATTTTATTGGAGCAAGGCATGAGGAAAATTAATCAGCAGTGTGAATGTTGGACTGAATAGAGGAAAAGCAGTTAGAAGGCTATTACAGTAGTCCAGAAGAGAGGTGACAAACACCTGAATTAGGGTTGTGGCAGTGGGAGTAGAAGCTAGGGAATGAGTGTGTATCATTCAATAAGTATCTATTAAACACTTACTGTATGCCTGTCACTATGTTAAGCACTGGGTACACAAAGGTTGTGGAGGCAAATTGATAAGGACTTGCCAACTAATTGAATTAGAAGTAAATTGGAGTTTTCTGGCCTGGGTAGCATGGATAATTCTGGTGCCATCAACAGGCAGAGAAGAGTTACAGGGAAGGCCAAGTTGTTGGGAGGATAATATTGAGTTTGAGGTCCTTGCACAACATCTAATTGGAGATTGCAGCAGGCATTTGGAAATACAGGGGCTCTAGGAGTAGAAGTAGCAAATCTTCTACATAAATGTCATGACTGAAGATACAAGAAGTAGTCAAGGTTGCTGTCCTTTGTTCTCAAAGAGGCTCAAAATGAGATCCCTATGTTAGAGTCAGGTTACAGTGTGTTTAACTGTGGCTGATCAAACCAATATGAGCCTGGAATGCTCTACCACAGGTCAAGCACAAATCATGTGAACATTTGGGATGGATTCTCTAAATCTGCAGATCTCCCTTTCTTTTGACCTACTTCAATTCTGCTTTGCTCATAGAGCACAGCACATTCTTTGATGAAAGCATCTAACTGGGCAGTCCCGTGCCAGTGTCTCCCATATCACACAATCAATTCTAAAGTTCTTAAGAGAGACCTTGAAAGTGTTCTTATATTGCTTCTTCTGACCACCATGTGAGTGCTTACCCTGTGTGAGTTCTCCATAAAGTAGTCTTTTGGGCAAACATACATTTGGCATTTGAACAACATCAAGACAATCAAGGGAAAAGATAGAGGAGAAGAGAGGAGGTTAAAGACAAAGATTTAAGGCACATTCATATTTAAGGAGATGGAAGGAGTATGAGGAGCCTCCAAAAGAAAGGAAGTGGACTTAGAGATATGAGAACTTGTAGAGTAGGATGTTTTAGAAGCTGAGAGAGAGGAGTCACAACAAGGAGGAGGTGAATCAGCAGTGTCAAAATGCTGCAGAACAGGCAAAGGGAATGAGGATTGAAAAAAAGTCCTTTGAATTTAACCCTAAGCAATCTTGGGAAAGAGTAGTTTCAGTAGAATATTGGGGAAAGAAGCCAGGTTGGTAGGGGAAGAGGTGGTACAGGAATTGAGGCAAGGAACATTAACTATAAATTTGGTAATAACCTGGCTTAGAAAATAGGACAATAGCTTTAGAGATGATGTAAATTTACATGTAAAGTCAAAAGATGGTGTTAAAGTCAGTTTTCGGTTTTTTTTTTTTAAGTTTGGGGATGACCTGTATTCATTAACATGTCATTGTTGGAGACTGTGCTAGTAGAACACAAATCCTAACAGATTCTACTGAGCTATTAAAAGACTTTTAGCATAGGTCTGATGATGAGTAGCATATTTACTTTTCAAAGACCAAAGCAGCCAAGTTCATAACGAATCACCAGATTGGATACAGAGAAATAATTTTAAAATTAAATTAAATTAATTAATTTTTGTTACATTTTAAGTTCTAAACTCTTTCACTCTTTTCCCATCCTGCACCAAAGAAGGTCACAATTTGACACAAATTTATAAATACATGTTAAACCAAACTACATATGCTTCTGGTTCATCAGTTTTTTCTCTGGAGGTAGATAGCAGCTTCCTTCATAGGTCCTTTATATTTGATTTGAATATGTATAGTACTAGGAATAACTTGGAGTTCACAATTATTCTTCAAACAACATTGCTGTTACTATGTACAGTATTCTCTTGATTCTGCTCATTTCACTTTTCATTATTTCATGCAAGTCCTCATGTATGGTTCTCCTCTGGATCATCTCCAAATTCATTGCTTTAATTTGAGAATTAATTATATGCAATATTTTAGGTACTTGAAGGATATGCATGTTTTCTGTCTTGCTTCCAAAGAACATCCTTAATTATTATCCTGGAATCAAAACAGACAATCTCTGCTCCAAGAGACAAACACTACTGGGGAAAACAATTACAAAATCACACTGATTTAGTCCACCTCAAATACATGCTATCTTTCATCAACTGAACCTAAATTGTTATGGAACAATATATTTAAATACTGTTTATCCATGCACAAACCAAAGGAGCTGTTTCACATATTCTTTTCTCTTTTTTTCTCCTACTCCATCTTAACCCCCCTTCTCTTTCATCAGATAACCTCACCTCTAAGATGACCTAGGCCAGTGCTTTCAAATTCAAACAGAAAAAGGTGCTACTAAACCCTACCTAAAGATCCCTATGGCTGAATATTAACTTAGAAAACCACTTATTGACATTATCTATGTTCTATTGTATTTTTATTTATTTTGCTAATATTTCCCAATTACATTTTAATCTGGTCCAGGAGGCAGGCAGGGAGTTTGACACCTCAGATTTAAGACATCTATCCTTAAGGATCTAACATTCTAATGGGGGAGCAAACATGTGCATATATAAATATATACAAAACAGATACAAGGTAGTTTTGATGGAGAAGACACTAGCAGCTGGTAGCATCAGGAAAAACCTGATGCAGAAGGTGGCACTTGAGCTGAGCTTTGAAGAAAACCAGAGGATTCCGAGAAGTGGAGTTAAGAAGGCATTCCAGGCCTCTAGGACAGCCAGTGCAAAAGTACAGACATGGGGTGGTGAATCATTGTGTGTGAAGAACAGCAAGGAGGCCAGTTTGGCTGGGCTAGAGAGTGTGGGGAGGGGAGTAATGTATATTATCTGGAAAGCAGGTTGTAAAAAGCTTTAAAATTTAAACAAAGGAGTTATCTTAGAGGCATTAGGGAACCACTAGAGTTTATTGTGTAGGGGAATGACATGGTCAAACCCATGCTTTAGAAAAATTACTTTGGCAGCTGGAGTTGGAAGAGACTTGAGGCAGGGAAACCTATTAGGAAGCTACTATAATGATCTAGGGAAGAGGTGATGGTGGCTGGAATTAGAGAGTGTTTATGAGGGATGTTGAGGTAGAAATGATAACATACTGGTTGAATATGTGGGGTAGGAAGAAGGGGGAGAATGACACTTATGTTGTGAATCCGGGTGACCTAGAGAATCCTCATGACTTGGTGAGGTGTAGGTATTATTATTGTCCTTATTTTATAGATGAAGATACTGAGCCTGAAATCAGTTACTTGCCTAGGGACACAGACCTGTTAAATATGTGTAGTCCATCAATAGTAGCAGGGGGGTTTGGGAGAGGGGTGGGTTTGGAAGGAAAAACTATTAAGTTCAGTTTTGGACTTGTTGAGTTTGAGATGTACATGGGATATTCAATTTGAGATGTCTAATAGGCAGTTGATAATGCCAGACTGAAGCCTCAGAGAGAGATTAGTATGGGATAAATGAATCTGGGAGTTATCTGCATAGACATAATAGTTGAACCCATGGAAGCTGATATAACCTCTCTGTACCTCTTTAGGTATAGAGAGAATACAGAAGAGGGGCCATGACAAAGCCTTGGGATTCACCCATAGTTAAAGGAGGGGATATCAATGGCGATCTAGCAAAGGGATAGTATAACAATGAACTGATTAGCTAAAGGACCAAGAGTAGGATGAGATGAAAATCTAACTAGAGTGGGGGTAATGGCTTGCAAATATACTGAGGAGAGGATAAAATGGAGGGCATGGTGAGGACAAAGAATACGTTTAGGAGTAAAGTCTAGTGAGATGAAATGGTAGGAAATTATGATCAGATAAAGGAATTAATTACACAGTTTTTGATTATGGAAATAGAATACTTGTGGTTAATGGCAAGATGAAGAGTGTGACCATTCCTATATGAAGCTGAGGTAGATTGGAGGAGACTGGGAGACTGAAGAAGAACTGGGAGATTAGAATGTTTGAGGAACTAAGAGTTTGGGGTATTTGAAACAGTTAGCTGGTGAACTTGAAGAATACTGAACATTGAGTCAGGAAGACCTGAATTTGGATCCTGCTTCAGATACTTAGTAGCTTGTCACTTAGTCACTTAACTTCTTTTAGCCTCAGTTTCCTCATCTGTAGAACTGGGATGCTGCTTCTGATAATAATAATACCTATCTTACTGATTTGTGAGGATCAAATGAAATATGAAGGTCCTTTGCAGATCTTAAATATTGAACACATATTATATACGCTGAAGTCTCTTAATATAAAAGTTGGAGGTGGAGAGGGAGATTGGACTGAGTAATAAAGTCATTGAAAAAGGTAAAAAAAATAGTCTGTGAGCCAGTAGATGACTCTCCAGGATCTGATCTCTTCACTACCACTTTCCATCTAGTTCTCTTCACTTTTCTCTGTATTCTTTGTTCATTCATCCAGGAGCTTTGCTTTTATTCTTTTACTGCCTGACAGAATGTGGGGCATTTTGAGTAGACCTAATAAGTACTTAGGGATTGATATGTAGTTTTAAAAAGATTAAAAAAAATCTTCAAAATGAATTAATGCATTTTTAGTGTCTTTCCCTTGTCATAATGTGAACTATTTTTCTACCTAGGTCCTTGTGTTGCCATAAAATTGGTTGAAATAATTTTTAAAAATTGCTTTTTTTAGATTACTTTGTTCTTTTTTTTGGGGGGGGGATCTTTTTGGTTTTGTAGTTAAAACATTAGAATGCTTTATGTAATGCTAGTCATTTTGAATAGATGCTATTTCAGCTCTGGAGGTATTTCCAGAGCTGTTTAGTTTCATCGCTTCATCATTTTGTGTCTTGCCTCAAAACTTGCAAGTCAGAAAAAATATCTCACTGTTGTTTTTGAGAGCAATTTCAAAGCTGATGCTGTATTTCGTAGTACAATGAGCTGGGGGAAGTGAGTTTTTAAGCTCCCTTGGAGTATAGCCAAATAAGGGTGGGTTTGCTATTGGTAAAAGTGCCTCAAAATGCTGTTTCTATGTTCATACATCAATGTGGATTAGAAGTTGATTTAACTAAGATAAGTTTAGAAGTAGCTTCTGAAGAGGATTTGAATTTAGAACATTTTTTCATATATTTAAGTGATATCTTGAGTGGATCTGTGATCTTGTCAATATGGATACTCATACCATTGGTGAAGATTAGAACTCATTCATGCCTTCTCATCATGTGCAACTCTTGCCTATGTCCTTCCTTCTGTCCTCCACAGCAGATCTGTTTCATGTGCTATTGGTATTTTCTTTTGACACTCTGTGGGTATCAGTAGAACATGTGAATAGTACATTGGTTATCTCTTGCTTTTGCTTTATGAAGGGACCCTCCATTTCTCTATGTGTATACAATATATACACATATACATATATGCATACACATATATATGGAGAACTTTTAAGCTATTTGATTGTATGTGATTGGTGGAAATTGAGTCAAATTCAAAATCACTTTTAAAAATCTACATGTAGAGTTGTTTCCACTGAATAAATGGAAAAATTACCCTCTTCCTAATTCACAGTGTACTAAGAAAAGATTTTAAATTTAATTTTAGCTACACTTAGTCTGGTCAATATATAGAACATACCGTTTTGTAGAGTTGGCTTAAAATCTATACTTTTCCATTTGGGATGAAACATTGATATACTTTTATTATGTAACTATTCAATGATGGCATTACCTTACTTTGACTTCAAACTTATCAATTGACGGTTATATTTTATTTATTTAAAACAATAATAATAATTAAAAAAAACCCCTTACCAGAATCAGCAGTGTAGTTTTCTGGAGAATGTAATGAGCTAGGCTCATAGGTTTAAAAATCATTTTGGAGGAAAATTTCAAAAACATTTAAAATTTTAATCATAGTAGTAAAGTTTTAAACAGCATTGCTAAGTTGAACATGTGTTAATTTTTACAGAATCTTAGTTACATAGTTATATTACCAATTTGCAGTACATAATTATATATAAATGTACTTCTGTAATTGATGATGTAATTTTTATATATTTATCATGCTATGCAATATATTCTCTTAGGAGCACATTGTAGGACCCTTTCATGCTAGTACTTTTAGTTTAGGAGTCTTCAAATTGCAATTTGAAAGTCAACTCTAACTTGTAAAATGATAGTATAAGATTTCCTCAAAAAATGAGAAATTCTTCTTTGATAGCCATTTTAGTTTGTAATTGAAAGAGTTTAACAAGTAATGTGTTACACATGCGTTTCTTCTTAGATGACCTTTCTTGATTTGCAGTAAGAGGATTGACAAGATAGGATTATAATTGCTATAATTCTCTTTCTTTAGAGTTGTCTCTTAATAGTGAGAATCCAGAAAGTTAAGGCTGTACATTCATAGTAGAAATGTTGATTTATAAAGACAATACAGCATTAAAATTAATCACTTCGCATGCTTAGTTTCTTTTCTATCAGTAGATAAATTCCAGTCCTATATAAATCCTTTATGATGGGCTAGACTGAGTTTTCAGTTGGGGTTTCATTTTGCATTGCCAGCAGTTACAAAAAGACTTGTGGTAATTAAAAAAGAAAGAAAAAAAGAAAAAAAACCTCTCACCTGGCAAAACATATAATTGAAGTAATTAGATCTTGTAAAATGGAGACCTCCACATGTCCTTCTAAAAATAGGAGTCAACCAAAAGTATTAAGTTACATTTTTTTGAATTTAAAAAAAAATGGTCATGAGATATGTAGTTATAATTCTACTTCAAATTAATAAATATAAGAGATGCTGATTCAGAAAAAGGGAGAAATATAAACTTTATGAAAGGATGTTCCAGATATAGAGACATAATTGTTACTATTTCAAATGAAAAGATTGGCATGATGAATTAAAACTTAAAGCATCATCTAATTCAGTCATCTGTTTTCCATTTTCTGCTTTTTGGGTTCTTAAAAATTATGTTAATATCTTTTATTTTTAAATGTTTCCTTCCCCATTTTCCAACCCAAAAAGCTATCCCTTCTAGGAAAGAATTAAACCAGAAAAAGTGGATATCAAAGAAGAATTTCTCACTTTTTGAGGACATTTTTTTACTGTCATTTCACAAATTATAGTTGACCTTCAAATTGCAACTTGAAGACTCCTAAAGTAAAAGTTCTAGCATGAAAAGGTCCTACATTTTGTTCCTAAGGGAATATATTGCATAGCATAATAAATACATAAAAATTACATCACCAGCTACAGAAGTACATTCATATGTTCAGAGAAAAAAAGCACAGGAATCTAACATTTCTTGGAATTTACCATGTTCATAGTACAATGTGAAGAAGTGAAGGAAGGGGCAGCTAGGTGGTGCAATGGATAGAGCACTGGTCCTGGAATCAGGAGGACCTGAGTTCAAATGTGACCTCAGACACATGTGTGACCCTGGGCAAGTCACTTAACCCTGATTGCCTTGAAAAAAATATTAAAAAAAAAATTTAAAAAAATGAGGCAGCTAGGTGGCATAGTGGATAGAACACTGGCCCTGAAATCAGGAGGACCTGAATTCAAATCTGGCCACAGACCAAACACTTGACACTTACTAGCTGTGTGACCCTGGGCAAGTCACTTAACCCCAATTGCTTTAAAAAAAAAAGTGAAGGAAGTACATTTTCTCCTCTTTTCTTTACTCTGTGTCTTGGTCTTTATAATAGTTCAGTAGTGGGGATTTTTTGTGTTCTTTTGCAGTGTCAATTTTTTGTGCAGTTCAACATTGTAGATGTTGTATATGTTGTTTTCCTTGTTCTGCTTCCTTTGTTTTGCATCAGTTCATATAATTTCCATATTTTCTTAATTCTTTATAGTCATTATTTCTTACTGTGCAGTAATATTCTATTGCATTCATGTACATTTAGCCACATTGCTTCTTTGGTTTCTCTTGAAGATAGTTGTTTAAGAAATGAAGATGAAACTAAAACTCCAGTAGTTCATATTTTACTATGTGAATTTTTGAAAATGATTGCTGATGGAAGTTTTTTTTTTCTAGTGGAAGAAGTTGAAAATATTAGTTAAAATAGTTTGAAAAAAATAGTTTGGAGAATCTATGGATTTAATTAATTCATCCTTTCAGTCTTTCATTATTGTTTTCTATAACTGAGTCAATTCATTTGTTGAGTATTCAAAACAAATAATATTAAATCACACTTAAAATATAGAAATTAACTAATCAATTCTGTCTTTTCTATTTGTATCCCCAGTGCTTAGCACAATGCTTTGCATATAGTAAATATATACTTAATATAAATATAGTTATATATACTTTTTTCATTCATTAATTCAACATTCATGGGTGAATTGGACTAAATGATCTTTAAGATAAGGTACCTTCCAACTCTAAAGCTATGATCCTTGATAATAGTAATTAGCAGTTTGTATAGTGCTTTAAGTTTATCAAGTGCTTTCCTTACCATAGCCTTGTGAGAGGTAGATAGAGCTAATCTAATTTTCATTGTACAGAGAAGTAAACTGTTCAGAGATGTGCAGTGACTTAACCAGGGTCGTAAGATAAATGAGTTGGTATTGGATTTGAAGATAATCTCCTGAGGCCTTCATCCCCCACTACATTATACCACATTCTACTAAAGTAAAAGTCTATGTTAATGCCTCATTCTATATAATACAGCTATTTCTCTGTCTTGGCAGAAGATGCATAGTAGCAGGACTTTGTTTATCTGTTTACATATTATAGTCATTGACACATTTTTAAAATAAAGACATTGATATGGTATTTATCAATTGACTTCTGCAACGTCAAATTATCTTATCTCTTTGAAAACTTCTGTAGTCATTCTCATGCTCTTTTGCCAGTTTCCCTTTTTCTTTCCCCACACTAAATATTAAGTTTCTTCCCAAGGATTGTCCCTTAGTGTTCTTCTCTTCTTTCTATTCTTGGCTTTAGAAGTTTGGTGAATGAATGAATGAAAAAGCATTTATTAAGCTCTTACTATGTGCCAAGCACTGTGTTGTACACTGTGGATACAAACAGAAAAAAAACAGGACTTGTTTCTGCTCCAAGCAGAAACTCTACATGGGGGAGAAGAAACATAAAAAAATAAAAGTTCAGCTGCAAGGATGAAAAGGCTTGGAAGTCTCAAGGGCCCAGTGGCAGTGAGGTTGCAAGGCTTAGTGTTGCTTAGGTTATATCAGTAGATCAGATGTCAGAGACAACAGGTGTCTGCAGGATCTAGAGGCAGGGTAGATGGTAAGGACTGGTTGTCCTCCATCTTGCTGGAAGAAAGAGAGTTTGTGATTTTCATCTCATTCAAACTATGTGAACAGTTAAGAATCCCAAATGGGTTCAAGAAAGCCAGGAGAGGAGGGGTATATGGGGAAAAAAGAAGGGGATGGGCATTCTTGGTGATGGAGGAGGGTCTTGCCTGGTCCTTGGGAAAGGTTCAGGGTGGGCCAGGACAGGAGAGGAGGGGGTACAGAGGGAAGAGGACCATCAGCAATCTTATTTTTTTTTTAAGGTAAGAAGAGATTCTAGGGTGACATATCTTCATTTCAAACAATTTGCTGAATAACTCCATCCTGCCAACACCTGAAACTCAACTTCTCTAAAACTGACCCTTTCTTTCAGAATTTTTCTGGAAATTTAGCAGTGAAGGAGAGAACTGAGATAATGTGATAGCTACAGTAAAAGCATCAAGGGAAAGCTATTTTTTTTTAAGATTCAGGAAAAATGAGCATATTTGTAGGCATATAGAAAAGAGCTAGGAATAAGGAAGTGATTGACTACATGAGAGAGAGCAGGTGATTGTTGTAGTAAGGTCATAGAAGAAACAGAAGAGTGGTCTGATCCTAGGAGAATTAGCTTTTGCAAGGAGTAGCAATGCGTTAATCTCCTGGTAACCTGAGAAAAGGGATGATAATGAGAATTTTTAAAGGGGAAGGAGAGATAAGGAACTTCCATTGCTTGATGAAATAGATTGTAAGTATGGGAATTGAAGTCTAGTTAATGACTTAAGAGGAAAAGGTTTGGAACAGAATTGTAGGGCTGTGAGGCATAGGATTGATAAAAGTAGCATAAAGAAGTTGTCAGGCATCAGTGAAGGCCCAAATGAGGTCATGCACCATACGTTTGTTGTTGTGACATCAAATTGATTTCACAGCTTTTTTCCTGTGTTGATCAGCTGAGTAGAAACAGAGAAATCAGGTGGTGGTGCTTATTCAGATAGGATTGGCAGGTTGGGAATGCCTGTTTGGAAGATAAGAGATTGAAGGATTTGGGATATTCGATCATTAAAGTGCCAGATTAATGCCAGGTATGGAGGCAAGTAGAACTAGGGTGGACTGGTAGAATAAAGATGGATGAAGAGACTATGTCATAATGAGGGCAAAGAAATGGGTTTTGTGTCAGTGAGTCAGTAGAAGAGTAAGGAAGGCAGGAAACAAGCATTTATTAAGTGCTATTGTATGTTAGGCACCGTGCTAAGTGCTTTGCAAATATTATCTCATTTGATCCTCCCAACAATCCTGGAATGTAGGTGCTCTTGTTATCCCTATTTTACTGATGAGGAAAATGAACCAGACAGTAATTAAGTGACTTGCCCAGGGTCACACAACTAGTACTGGTCTGAGGCAAAATTTGAACTCAGGTCTCCCTGAATGTAGGCCCAGCACTCTGTATTTACTGTGCCATCTAACTTCTTCTAGGAGATGAGCCTAGATGAGTTTTAAGATTTCTTCCCTTCTTTGAAGCAATTTAGATATGAGTGAGGTATGAGCATTAATGGCCTCCCTCCCCCTGTTCCCTTCCCCCATTTCCCCTTCCAATGTAAAAACTCTTCCTTGGGCACCTCTTTTATATGAGATAATTTTCTTATTCTCCTTCTTCCTTCCCTCTTCTCCCAGAGCATTTCCCTTTCTGACCTATCCATATTTTTTTTACAATGGACAATCAACTCATTCATTCCCACATCCTATTTATATGTAGAATCCTTCTAATTGTCCTTATAATGATAGAGTTCTTAGAAGTTACATGTGTCAAGTTTCCATATAGAAAGGTAAACACTTTAACCATATTGAGTCCTTTATGATTTCTCTTTCATGTTTACCTTTTTTACATCTTTTTTTGAGTTTTGTTTTTGAAAGTCAGATTTTCTATTCAGCTCTGGTCTTTTCATCAAGAGTGCTTGAAAGTATTCTATGTTATTAAATATCCATTTTTTTCCCTTGAAGAATTATACTCAGTTTTCTTTGGTAGGTTATTCTTGGTTGTAATCCCAGGTCTTTTGCCTTCCAGAATGTCATATTCCAAGCCTTCCTCTTTAATGTGAAAGCAGCTAAATTTCGTGCAACCCTAAATGTAGCTCCATAGTAATTGAATGATTTAATTCTGGCTACTTGAATTATTTTCTCTATTGCCTGGGAGTTCTGATATTTGACTATAATATTCCTGAGAGTTTTCATTTTGAGATCTCTTTCAGGTAGTGATCAATAGAGTCTTTCACTTCTTATTTTACCTCTGATTCTAGGATCCTGTGATAGTTTTCCTTGATAGTTTCTTGAAATATTATGTGTATATTTCTTTTTTTTTTTATCATGGCTTCCAAGTAGTCCAATAATTCTTAAATTATCTGTTCTTGATCTATCTTCTATGAGATAGTTCACATTTTCTTCTATTTTTCATTTTTCATTTTGTTTTATTGTTTCTTGATGTCTCATGGAGTTATTAACTACCATTTGCCTAATTCAAATTTTTAAAGAATTATTTTCTTCAGTGAGGTTTTGTACCTCTTTTTCCATTTGACCACTTCTTCTTTTTAAAGAGTTATTTTCATCAATGAATTTTTGTGCCTTGTTTTCCATTTGGCCAATTCTTTTCTTCAGTATTTTTTATTCCTTTCATTATTTTTTTTTTACCAAGCTGTGAATTGACTTTTCATAATTTTCTTCCTTTGCTCTAATTTTCCCTCTACTACTTTTATTTGATTTTGAAAACTGGTTTTTAAGCTCTTTTCAGAATTCTTGTTCAGCTTGTATTCAATTCACAGTTTTCTTTGAGGCTTTGCTTTTGTAGCTGTTTTGTCTTTGTTGTCTTCTTCTGAGTTTGTGTCTTGATCTTTCTTGTAACTATAGTAGCTTTTTATGGTTTTTTTTGGTTGTTGTTGTCATTTGCTTATTTTCCCACCCTATTTTTTGATTTTGAACTTTAAGTTAAATTTGGGCTGTATTCCCAGTGTTGGGGGCGGGAAGGGGAACTGTCTTAAGCTTCAGGCTTTTTTCACATTGCTGTCTTCAGACCTAGTTCTGGAGGTTTGGAAGTTTTTGGTACTTCCCAGGTGGTATGATCTAGGGAGAGGTGTGGTCACTGCTATCCTGGTGTGTACTCTGGTCCTTATCTGATCCCTTGAGATTGCAATAGATACCACTCCTTAGGACTGGTGCTTCTTTGAGACTGGAAACAATATTGTTCCTCAGGGCCTCTTATCCTGTAGGGCTGGAAATGATCCTGCTCCTCAAGAATCCTGTTCCCTCTTGACCAAAAGTACTTTTCTCTGCCCTTGAGCCACCCAGAGGTGCGTGTAGGCAATGGATTTGCCAAACAGTGTCTGGTTCTGAGTCCAATGCTAACAAGGTTAAATGACTTGCTCAGAGTCACACAGCTAGTAAGTATCTGAGGCCAGATTTGAACTCAGGGAGATGAGTCTTTTCTGATTACAGGCCCAGCACTCTATCTACTACTCTTCCTAGCCACCCAAAAGGTACTGGAGTGCTTTGCCATTCTCCAGAGGATTAAGGCAAACAGAAGTTAAGTGACTTGCCCAAGGTCACATAGCTAGTAAGTGCCTGAGGCTAGATTTGAACTCAGGTTTTCCTGATTCCAGGTCTAGTACTCTGTCAACTGAGCCACCTAGCTGCCTTGTTTAGTGTTATACATGTCTGTTGACTGTGGTCAGCAATCTTTTCAATGTATTATGCTGCCAGAAGATCTGAGTTTAAATCCTTCCTTTGACGCTTACTATCTGTGTAATTGTGGGCAAGTCATTTAACTTTTCTGGGCCTCATTTTCTTCATCTGTAAAATGAGAGGGTTGGAATAGATGACATCTGAAGTCCCTTCCATCTTTAGATCTATGATTTTATAATCATTTCACATCCAGTGAATTCACTATACTTTTCTGCTATACTATAATTTTCACTATACTGCCTTCTAAGGTGGTGATTCTATTTTTTTAAACAGCTCTTGTTGAAAAGGACCTGCCCCACCCCTACTTTTAAAATAATATTACAATATTTTACAATATATATGCTGAGTTAAATATTCTTGGTATCCCCAATCACTAGGCATTTATTAAACCTAATGTGCTTGACACTGGAGATTCAAATAAAAAAAGTGGGAGTGTTTTTGTGCTTACATTCTCCTGGGGCAACATGGTTTGTTTACAGATAAGTAAATAAAGGAAATTTATGAAATTATTTTTAATGGGTTTAATGGCCTATAATTCTATAACAGATGACTGAATCTGTATGTCCAGCCTTTGTTTCTCTTCTGAGCTCTCATCCCTCTTTATTAAATACCTATTGAAAATTTCCAGGACAGTCCATAGACAACCCAAATTCAACTCAACATGTCCAAAACAGAATTAATTCTCTTTTCTTCCAAATTTCCCCTTTTTCCTAACTCACTTGTTTCTATTGAGGGTACCACTATCCTATTTCCAATGGTTTCTCAAATATTATTGATGGTGGTTCTATGATCATATTTACAAGTTGGTTTCTTTTCTTTTTTTCTTTTTTAGTATCCCCAAAGCTGTACTTTGTTTCTATGTTCAGAGGAATGTGTAATTGGATTTATATATATCTATATCTATATAGATATAGATATAAATAGATAGATAGATAGATAGATATATGTATATATACACATACATACACACATATTTGCAGAGAAATAGATTTAGGTAGTTGTGGAAATAGATGGAGCATTATGTGTTTGAAACATAAAATTTGAACTTGAGGTCATTGGTCTAGAATTCAAACAGCTGATACTGATACTGATAGAATACTCTTTTCCACAAAACTGACTAAATTTTTAAAAGCATATATATATATATTTTTTTACATCACCTTCATTTTCTAATATATGTCTACTGCCCACTCTCCAACCCCGTAAAACATCCTTTGTAACAAAGATTAAAGAAAAAAGCAATTCAGGAATAAAGTTTGAAAGTATATTCAATGTTTATATCCATAGTCTTCTACCTCTGCAAAGAAGAGAAGGTACATTTTTTCATTACTCTGGGACTAAGCTTGATCATTATGATTATATATCACCCAGTGTGTGTGTGTGTGTGTGTGTGTGTGTGTGTTTTCTATTTAGGTTATAGTCATTGTGTATATTGTTTCCCTGTTTTTGCTTCCTTCACTATTAATTGAAAATGAAACTATTTATAAAATACTTAGCACAGTGCCTGATACATACTGGGTGCTATAAAATGCTAGCTATTATTATTTCATGAAAGTCACAGTGCTTCTCTGAATTCTTAAAATTAATCATTTCTAACTTCTTATGGTAATTAAGCATTTCTTATGGTAATATTCCATTGCTTTTGTATACATTTTGGTTAGCCATTCCTCAACAAATAAACCATTCCTCAACAAATAAACAGCTATTCCCTTTCTCTCTTCCCCAAGTTCTTTGTTATCATTAAAGATGTTATAAATATAGTGTCCTAAAACTATCAGTACCATAGTGGCACCAAGATTTTTGGGACATTTTGTCTTCTTTTCTATATGGAACCTTTCTACCTTTTGACTTCTTTGAGGTATATACCTAGTGATAGGGTATCTGGGTTGAAGAAAACTATACTTAGCACATGTGGTTTAAAAATGTGGATTGAGGTTGCTTTTTAAAAATTATTTCTCATTTCTTTACTTCAAATTCAGAGTATCTTAAGAGATCTTTTAGAATTTGTTAAAATCTGTTGCTGTTGGAATTTTCTAACTTTCAGCACAGGAATTTGTTATTTATATTTCATGTGTTATTAATGACTACTTCCATCTTTAACCAAAAAAAGCTATTAATTTCATATGGCAAACAAGGTTTCTTACTTGATCATAGCTTTAACTCCTGAATATTTTAATTTTCTAACTTTGGTGGTGATAATATAAGCAGGCCCCAAATCCTTTAAAAATGTGGAGTCTAATAAATGTACTCTTGCCAATAAATCTCTCTAAATGTGTGATTACTACTAAAAGAGAGCTGAAAGTTCTGTTCAGTCACTTTTTCTTTAAAAAGTAATATGAACTTTATGACTGTCAATAACAACAATTAAATACACAAATTAAAGGACAAATTCCTGGACTTTAACAAGAAGAAAACCTTATGAATTATGCAAAAAAAATACAAAAAAAGTCTTTGTACATCTTGTAGACCTGGCTGACATTTTGTCACCTTTTAAAAAAATCTATTTTCCTTTCTTTTCTTTTAAAAAATAGAGTATATACAATTGTAGTTCTCTGGCTAATACTTTGCCTCATCTCATATATGTATCTTTCCATCTCTCCTCATATAATTAATATTTTCCCTTTGTCTTTTATTATATTAGTTCATGTTTGTGAAAATAAAACAAGCATTTCCATAATATAGTATAATAAAAAAGATGATCGTACATGAAACTGCAAATCTACTATGCACAACTTGCTATTCCTTTCAAATATACAACAAAATTATCATGTGCATTTCTTTTTTCCCCTCCTTTTTTTTTCTACCCCACTCTGCCCTAGTGATGGCTGTCATTAAACAGACATAAATAGGTATAAAAACATACATATATACATATATGTGTAAAATTGTTCTACACATATTTATATTGATCAGTTCTTTCTCTGGATGCAGATAGTGTTTTTCTTCATATGTCCTTTATAGTTAATTTGACTATTTATAATAATCAAAATAACATTCACTCTAAGTCCATTCTTAAAACAATATTGCTGTTATTGCATACAATGTTCTCTTGGTTCTGCTCATTTTACTCTTCATTATTTCATGCAATTCTTTCCATGTTTTTCTAAGATCATTGAGTTCATGATTTCTCATAGCATTCTTATAGAGAATATAATAATATTCTGTCACAGTCATATACCACAACTTGTTCAGCCATTCCCCAATTGAAGAGCATCCCTGCAATTTCCAGTTCTTTGCCACCACAACTGCTGTAACTGCAGCTGCTATAAACATTTTAGAACACATACATTCTTTTCCGTTTTCCACAGTCATCTTTGGAAATAGACCTACTATTGCTGGGCGAAGAGTAGAGGCAGTTTGATAACTCTTTGGGCATAATTCCAGATTATTCTCCAAAATGGTTGGATCAGTTCACAATTCTACCAACAATGAATTAGTGTCCCAGTTTTTCAACATCCCCTCCCACATTTGTCGCTTTCTCCTTCAATCATTTTAGCCAATCTGGTAGGTGTAAAATGATATCTCAAGGTTGTTTTAATTTGCATTTCTTTAATCAATAGTGATTTGGAACAATTTTTTCATATGACTATAAATTGTTTTGATTTCTTCATTGTAAAATTGCCTGTTCATATATTCTGACCACTTATCAATTAGGGAATTACTCATATTCTTATAGATTTGACAAAGTTTTTTTATAATGGTAATAGTTTTTAAAATATAAAAGTTTTATTATATATAATATATAAATATATTATATATATATATACTAGGCTTATTTTCTATGTTCATTTTTGTTGACATAATCAATTGTGTTAATAATATGCCATACTTCATCATTCTTTAATTATTGGACACATAGTTTCCATTTTTTTTTTGGCTATTACAAACAGAGCAAATATAAATATTTTTATACAAATAAGTTCTTTTTTTTCTTATGAATTTATTGGGATAGAGACCTAGCAATGAAATTGCTGAATCAAAAGATATGCTTAGTTTAGTGGTTCTTATTACATGTTGCCACATTACTTTCCAAAATGTTTACTCTAGACTGTAGTCAAATAAATAATACATTGTCATTTCTGTTCATTCTTTCTTTTTTTTTTTAACTTATTACTGGTTATGTCCTTTGGGATTTAACAGCTCTTAGGAGGATGATGCACATCTCTTTTTAAAAAAATGATCATAGAAATCACTTGGCAAGACAGTCAAGTCAGAAGCACACTTATAATGTACCTACCTTGTACTGGCGCTATTTTTTTATATAATTGATGGTGCTTCTTAGGTAGTAGTCATTAGTTGGTGAGCTTTTTTTTTTTAGTGGAAAAAAGTGAGGTGATTTAATTTCTCTCCTTTGTACTCATGCACAGTGGCATATATATGGCATATATAGTGGCATAGTTAAGTTTTATACGAAAGTAGTTTTATATAAGTAAAATATATTCCTACCTTAAAAAGAACTTTTGTTCTTTAGCACAGGAAATCATATCAAGATGGTAGTAGGGACATTTTTACTATCATTAATTTTGGAGCTAGATAGAGAGAAAAAGCAGTAGGACGATGGCTCTGTATTTCAGAGGTCTGAGGATAAAGACTATAGTGTCCTGTAAAATAAAACATAATGAACTTTTTTTTTTAAATTTTCTAGTCCGAGTGGTAAGAAGTTCAGAAGCAAGCCTCAGTTGGCAAGGTACCTGGGAAATACTGTTGATCTTAGCAGTTTTGACTTCAGAACTGGAAAGATGATGCCTAGTAAATTACAGAAAAATAAACAGAGACTGCGGAATGATCCTCTCAATCAAAACAAGGTTTGTTTATGCTTTATGGCTATATGTAAATTCTATAAGACTGTGAAGTATGTTTTACATTATACTTACCCATCATATTTTTTCCTTACTAAATTTTTATATTGTCATTAGCTTTTAATTGTCATTCCACTGATTAATGTATTTCTACTGCAGTAAAGAAGATAAACCAGCATGTCAAATGTAAACAGCTTATTTTCTTACATCTTGCAGTATATGTCTATATAGTGTGAATAATTTGTAAATCATTTAGACAAACATTTCAATCTCACTTTGGGAAAGCAAAATATACCATGACTTTTTTTAGGGGAATTGGGAGGAAGGTAGAGTGGGGAACCTTCTTGGGTTGTTATAAATGTACAGGAGATATAGAACAAGAGATATAGGTAACTTTTCCTAACCAAATTTGATTTTTGTTTATTTCCTTGATTAACTCTTTATCACATTCTTTATAGTGATATTTTAAATCTCCTCTCTCCTTACACCTCTTATACCACCTCTTTCCCCCTCCCTCTTAGAAGATTTCTTCCTCTACTGAAAATATAGATACGTAAAGGTAAACTATTTGTGCTTTTGATAACATGTCCTCCCAGTTTCTTTCAGTAGCTTGCCATCTTGGTCATTCCTTTTCTTTTTCTCTTCAGTCTCTGCAGATCCACTGCTTAATAACATGTCCAGGAATTATCAGCCTTAAAAATTCTTCACTTTATTCTTTTGTTCTCTCAAGCTATCATCCTAATCCTTTTTGCAACTAAGCTCCTAGAAACAGTTGCTTACATTTGTTGACTCTTGTCTTTTTTCAATGTTCTCAAAGTCCGGTGACTCAATTTCTCTCTTTCCTACCATGGTTGGAGTCTCTTCCCTAAGAAATAGCACCATGGAATTAGAGTAGCTGAGGGATTATAGATTCCTCTTGCCCAGTAGTTTGAGAACTTTTTTCAATGGCTTATGACCCTAACATTTGGTCAAAACTGTTTCTCAAAGGTTAACAATGAATTATTAAGCGCTAAATGCAGTGATCCTTTCTCAGTCCTTATACCTCTTGATGTCTGCAGCTTTTGACACTATGAAACATTTCCTCCTCCTGATATTTTCTCCTAGCTTGGCTTTGTGACCTTACTCTGTCTTGACTCTGTTCCTATTTGTCTTATACTTACTCTCCTCTGCTCCTCTGTCACCCTTTTCCTTCTAAGTGTGGCTATTCCCTATGGCTCTGTCCTGGACTCACTTTTTTCTTCTTCTTTACTTTACATTGGTAATCTTACCAAAATCTGTGGATTCAATTATCTGTATGCAGATGACTTCTAAATCTAAATATGTACCTTTATTTTATTCCTGAGCTCTAGTGACATATTATGAACTGCCTGCTGTTAATTTCAGCTGGAACATCCATGGCCCGCAGGCATCTCAAACTCAACATGTTCCAATTTGAACTCATTTTATTCCCTCCACCCAACTTGTCTTTGGTCCAAACTTCTCATTTATGTTGGTAGTACTGTCACTTTTTTTCCCCAGTCACTCAGGTTCACCATCTTAGTCTTGTTTGACTCTTCCTTCTTCCTCAACTCCCATATCTCTGTAGCTGTCAAGTCTTGTCACTTCTAAATCTCTCAAATCTGTTCTATTCTCTCCACTCACACAGCTTCATATATGCATATGTATATATCATATATGAAAATATATTATATACATATATTAATGTATACATATATTATATAATTTACACATATATTTATTTGTTCTTAAGTACCAAATCAAATTGATATTTTAATACATATACTATAACAAAAGGATTGTACATGAAACTGTGGATATCTAGTTTGCACAGTTTGTTGTTTTGAAAAAATATATAGTATATTCAATGTGTAACTTCCAAAGCTATCCTTCTTGTCTGTGATTCTTTCTGTCCTTTGGTTCTCTTCACTGCATTTAATAATAGCTGGATTTTTAAGAGTGAGTTAAGGTTTGCAAAATACATTACAAATATTATCCCATTTGATTCTTACAATAACCTTGGGAGGTTGATGCTGTATTATCCCCATTTTATGTTGAGGAAATTAAGAGAAAGATAATGCTTAAATGACTTGCCCTGGGTCATTATGTGACTGAGGCTGAATTTGAACACAAACTGGACCTGTCATGCATGCCCTACTTAAAAAATTTTCAGTGGCTTCTCATTGCTTCCAGGATAAAATATAAAATCTTAACTCTGGTTTAAAAAGTTCCACAGTGTCACTTCCATTTGCCTTTCCAGTTTCATCTCATATTATTCTCCTTCATACACTCCCCATTCCCATCAAACTGGCTTATAGTTGTTCCCCACATGTAACAAAGTTCCCTTACCCTCCTTGATTCTTTTGCACAAGTAGTTGTCTTGAATGCGCTTTTCACTTAAACCTTATAGAAATGCTAGCTAGCTTCTTTCAAAGCAGAGGGCTTTTTTTTTCTTTTGTTCTACTACCCTCTCCCCACTCTTATCTTTCTAGTAATTACTTTTATTTGTGTGCATAAACTCCTTAAGGGCACAAATTGTTTTGTTTTTTGTCTTTGTGTCTTCAGAGCCTGGCATAGTGCTTTGCACACAATAGGTGCTTATAGATGTTTGCCAAGTGTCATTAAATATATAAGAAAGACTTTAAAAAACTGTAATCTTGAGGATTTACTTTTTATAACTCAAGTTATGAGAAAAAGGTTTTTGTTTTTGTTTTTTTTTTTACAAGTAAAATTAAATAATTTTATCCGTGGATTGAGTGCTGGGCCTGGAGTTAGGCCAATTTATCTTAGAGTTCAAATCTAGTCTCAGATGTTTCCTAGCTTTGTGATCCTGGGCAAGTCACTTAACACTGTTTGTCTCAATTTCCTTATCTGTAAAATGAGGTGGAGAAGGAAATGGCAAACTACTCCAATATCTTTGCTAGGAAAACCCAAATGGGGTCATGAAGAGTCAGCCACAGCTGAAATGACTGGTCAACAACAATTTTGAAACTAAGTGGTACAGAAACACTAAAAATGATTTTTATTTTTTTGTCACTGCATACCTTGGTTTCAGATTTTCACATAATTTCTATACCTTACTGAAAGAAGGATTAATGAACAGTTTTCCTTGAATCGATCTATGTAGAATTGATTTGTTCATTGAAGCTAGTGTTCACAGAGATCAAATTATTTCTCATAAGTCAGATTATTTTTCATAATATTAATGGAGCATATGTAAATACATTTTAGGTATATAAAGATTCTTGAAAACAGGCATGTGTAAACTTGGATTGCTGCCAGTTTTCTGAAAGCAATAAATTTATTTCCATGTAAAAAGTGTTAGGGAAAAAAGGGCATTTTTAGCTCAGGAAGAAAGATAGTAAACTGTTTAATTGGGAAAAAAAGAACATGTTTTTTCCATGTTGTGCTGCTCCCGTTCTAGCTCTATAGACAAAATGTGCCCCTTAAAGGGAAGGGAAAAACCGTTCATTTTCACTAGACATATAAATTCAGGCTGATCTTTCTTTGTGGATTTATGTAACCAAGGCTTCCAGTCAAGGAGTCAGTTTAATGCTGAAATATAGTTTATCTTTTGTTTTCTTTTTGGTAAGGTGTATAAATGATTTGAAATCCTGAAAGTAGGGCATATTCTAAAAATCTTATTCTTAATACTTCTGTATAACTGTCTCAAATGGTTTAATTTAAAGCATTTAAAATTATTTCATGATAGTATGCTAAAGACTTAGAACTTTAAGGGTCTTTAGAGGCCATCTAATCCCCACCCTTTCCCCTCATTTGACAGATGAGGAAACATGCACCAAGAGAAATAACTTGATTATGATTAAATAGATAGTGTCAGAGGTAGGATTTGAACCCAAATCTTCCTTCTCCAAGTCCCCAACTACCATGATGCCTCTCTTACACACAAATGCCTTTTCATCATGCTATAAAAGTGAATACAAGGTATCGCAAAAGTCTTAGTGTAGTAAACTGTACAGTATACTGCACTAAGACTTGGGGCACCCTTTATAAGTAAGTTTATTTCAATGTATTTGAAGTGCCAAGAGGATTGATTTAAATGTTTGAAATAATCTTCATTACAATACATATTTACATTTAGACTTAGAAGGAATATCAGAGTTCAGAACCCTCATTTTACCAATAGGAAAAAACAAAGAACTCAAGAAGTTAAATTCTTTATTAAGGTCACACAACTAGTTAATGGTGGAGTCTAGTACCCAGTTCTTTTGACTTCAAGATTAATATCCTTTTCTGTATAGCATTTCACAAGCCAATAAAAATGAATTAATTTGATTGTCTTTCATGTCTGTTATTTTTGTCATTAAAGAGCTCTATTTGCATTTACAGGGTAAACCAGATTTGAATACAACATTGCCAATTAGACAGACAGCATCTATTTTCAAACAACCTGTAACTAAAGTCACGAACCATCCTAGTAATAAAGTAAAATCAGACCCTCAACGAATGAATGAACAACCACGTCAGGTAAGGGTATCATCAGTTTTCCAGCTTTGCAATTCAGTGTTCAGTAATATGCCTCGAAGAAATTCAAGTAAACTAATATTAACTTTCATTATGTTTGGAAAATAAGTCTTATATGCTAGAGGACTACACAAAAATAAGAAAATAAAGATATAATTATAAAGTGAATTTTAAATATTTTTGTGGAATTTGTTTTTATACTATTAATATATAATTTCTTATTATTACTATTGGAATGCTTTTAGGATGCCCACTTAGATGTAAACTGTAATAGTTTGACAGTAATGAATATCAACTTTAGCCTGTTATACCCTTTTACCCTTTCCCATTAGAATTTGAATTTTTAAAAGTTAAGTTTCTCAGGATAGTGTTTCATAAGGGGGTGAAATGTAAAAATTAACTATTTTTAATAAAATACTTTCTTATTAATTCAAAACTGACTTGCTTTTGATTCCTTATTTCATTAAATCCCCTTTAATTATATGAAACAATTTTTTTTATCAAAAAAGTATATCCCTGTACATCCTCCATTTTTATAAAATTTAATTTAAACTCCCTTTCATCTTTATATCTAGCTATTCACTAATAGAATATATTCTCAGAAATTAAAATATGCAGTTATTATTAGAAAAACCTACCTGTTGCGTAATAATGTCACATAGCTAGAGGACAGACACTTTTGAAGGGTTTAGAAAGATCTTTTTTTCCTGTTGGTGTTTGAAAAGTTTAGCTACTTCATTAGTTTTTAGTGGTAGTTGGGGGTAAAGACAACAATAAATAATTATGTTCTCTTTTTCCTGCTTCTTCCTAGCTAAGGAACAGAAAGTACTGATTTACTTACAACTTTGACTTTTGCTCTTTCATTCCCTTTCAAATTCAGTTGTCTCACTCTACCCTTTCATTTTAATTTTGGTTTTCATTAGTCCCTTAAATTTTTCATCTTCAGACTTGATAAGGATTTGGCCAAACTTTCAGACAGTTGCTCTAGAAGAGGCTGTACGTAAAGAAATGCAGTTCCCACATCCTCTGTAGTGTTTTTTCCTCTTCAGGTGAGCCAGGAAAACAGAAGATATTTGGAGCCACATTGGATCAGCATCTTGCTATAGATGTCTCCAGAATTGAAGGTCTAAACTTGCTTTACTGTTGGTCCCCAAGAGAATCAACAGGGGCCATGTAAGTGTATCACATCCAGTCTAAAAGATGCATACCTGCATGTGCCTTTAGGTTCTTGTCACCACTTAGGTTTTCCTTTGAGCCATTCATTTTTTTGGTACCAGGCTTTGAACTTCTGTTTGACCACTGCTATAGTGATAGTCATCAAACTGCTGATGGTTGGATCTAGTAGATTCATTACAATAGTAAAGAAATTCTGTCATTCAGAACTTTGTCTCCTTGGGTTAAATTCTTCTGATTATTTTCTTTTTTCAGATACTGTCTAAAGTCTTGAACATCTTTTCCTTTGGCTTTTTGGTGATTAAAAATCCTCTCCTATCCTAAAGATTTTCATTTAGTAATGATTATTAGTACATAATTGGGTAAGACTTTACTTTTAAGGGAGGGGGAGTGGGTCCAAAAGATAAAGAAGGTGGAATGATATCTTTAAATAATACCTTTTTGATTGTAGATTTTGGTTTCTTATGTAGAATAGATACTATTTTACAGACTCCATCTTCATCTTTTCCTTGCAAATGGCACATTCAGTAAGCTCTAGTGTCTTGATCATAGACCAAAATGAGGAGTGTTTCAGTCATTTGAAAGAAAAATTTAGTGATAATTGCATTTTTAATAATAATATCTAGCACTTATATAGTGCTTTAAGGTTTCCAAAGTGCTTTATATATGTTATCTTATTTTTTTAACCATAAATTTTAGATACTGTTAATAATCATACTAAAATAGCTTTGAAGATTTTATTATCCTGAAGTGAGAAATTAAAGAATAATTTTGAAGATCTGAAGATGACTTTAGCATGGCTTTATACCAAAAAATCCCTAAATTCTGTAATTAATTTATGTTGTAGTTTTTTATCTTCCTTTCTTCCCAGTGTAGATAGGAAGTATTAAAACTATGGAGGAAAATACTTCTTCTAAAGTATGGATTATTACCTAGTTTTATCTCTATTCCTTTTCTGAGTAGAAATTTTCCCTGGATGGTAATAAAATTTAATTGTCACAGGACAATTACATATTTTTCCCCTTCTTTATCTTCTGCAGAAACATCAAGGTGATATTGTTTGATAGTTCCTTATTCAGTATCTTAAGTTAGAGAGAAGACTCTGTTTTGGGCTGTCATAGGAAAAGATAGGAAGAAGGGGAAAATTTATTCTGCTAGTGTTTTTAATAGTTTTTTTTTCTGTCCTATATTAGCCATTCTGGTTAAAATTAATTATAACAGAAACTGATTATAATAGAAACCAATGTTTGATCAGTAATAATTTATTGTAA
This sequence comes from Vombatus ursinus, assembly GCF_900497805.2. NCBI lineage: Eukaryota > Metazoa > Chordata > Mammalia > Diprotodontia > Vombatidae > Vombatus > Vombatus ursinus. The sequence goes on along the minus strand of NW_020954569.1, from coordinate 73,232,533 downwards.
AAGATCTTTGTTTGCATCATAGCATTTGAATCGAAAGGAACCTTAAAAATGATTTTTCCAGGTGAGGAAACAGATTTTACATGTTTACCTGAAAATAAATGACAGTGAGTTCTTGTTGTTGAGATAGTATTAGGACACACATAAATAGCCTCACCCTCAAAACACTTAATTTGACTGTGATACTTTGTACATTTATTGAATTGAATTGTTGGATGGGTGCTAAGTTCCTTCAGGGGAAATTTTTTTTTAACTCATTGAACAATTGAATTAAATGATGAGTTTTGTTTTATATTCTCATAGTTTAATAATTGAGTACTTTTTAACTAAATCAAGGTGCTTCACTCTATGAGATAAGATGGAAAGCAGAAAACACATCTCCTTTTAAGGATTTTGATATTAAGGCACAGACTGGGATTTAGGTTTCCAGACTTCTGATATAATTTTCTTTCCATGAGTAGTTTTGAAGCTATTTATTTATAAAATAATTATTCACATAATAAAATAATTCTGTGGGACTATGCATTAATAGTAATAGCTAACATTTCTATAGTGCTATGTGCCAGGCTCTGAGCTAAGTGCTTTATGATTATTATCTCATTTGATCCTCACAACAACCCTGTGTGGTAGGCACTATTATTATCCACATTTTATACATGAGGAAACTGAGGCAAACAAGTTAAATGTCTTACCCAGAGTCACACATCTAGTAAGTGGCTGAAGCAGGATTTGAACTCAAGTCTTTCTGACTCCAGGCCCAGCATTTTATCCATTGTGCCACCTAGTTAATAACGTGTGGTAACCTACTTTGCTATACATTTTATGTTCTGTACGTATTTTAGGGGCAGCTAGGTGGCGCAGGGGATAGAGCTCCAGCCTTGGATTCAGGAGGACCTGAGTTCAAATGTGACCTCAGACATTTTCCACTTACTAGCTGTGTGACTCTGGGCAAGTCACTTAACCCCAATTGCCTCACCCCCCCCCCCAATCTCTAAGTATTTTAAAGATTGATAGATTGTGAATCTGTTTAGTTCAGTGACTGGCAATTCTATAGTTGCAAAGACTAAAAATTGTTATCATCAAATAAGGTAATATAAAAAGAATGCCTTAAATAGAATCTAGCTGTGTTTTGCTTGTTCTTTACATCTAAGGAGATTATTTTCAAGAGATCATATTTAGAAAACATGGCAGGGTAAGTAGGCAGCAAGTGTTGGACATATTGCCTAAGATGATTTGATTTTTGTTATCAAATAACAATTAATGACAATATCCATACTTAGTAGTTCAGAAAAGTATTTTGTGCATTACTAGTAGGTTTTGCAACAATCATTTTAATGTAGCCCCCAGTGGCATTTTTAATGAACAGTTTAGTTCTCATGGGTTGATTGAAATTCAAATCAGAAAAATCTATTGGAATTTTAATCAGATTAGTAGGGTTATTAGAATATTTACCAGTCAATTTCATAGTACCCTGAAGAACATTTTTCCAAATTTATCTTTGTCAATACAGGAAGAACTCACTTTTCTATTCCATGCTAATTGTTTTGATATTATTTGCATAGGTCTTCAGTTGAGGGTCTCAATTCTTTTGATATTATTGTTACATGTATTTTTAGTTTATAGGACTAGAAACTTAATGTTTTTGCTATTTCTTGATTAAGTCCTAGAAGCTCTGTCGAATGTAATAGCACATTACAAATACTTTTGATCTTCCTAGATTATCAAAATAATTTCTTATATAGTTTTCATTGTAGTATTTTTTAATGGAGAGAATATGTTCAAAGCTGGGTTGAAGCTATTTAAGGATCCTTTGTTTTTTCTTATATTTGTATTGCTCTCATATAAAAGAATGTCAAACTTTGATTTATTTTCAGAAACCAAGCTTTTAAAATGTGTGTTCTTAGTAGAAACTGTACAGGCTGCATAAACAACCTGGGGCAATGCAATCTATGAGGAATCTTTGGCCCAAGATTTATGCATTAAAATTTTATCACCAAGAAACATCCTAGTCAATGCTAGAAATTCCAACCAAGGCACTCTCTCCTGCCAGTTATTTTCAGAAGTTTTATTGCATTTTTCTGTTTCTTAAGAAATGGATTAGCTTATACATTCAGTACCATAGAGAGTATTATATTCCTTTTTTTAAGTAGGAAAAGTAAATCTCCACATTCTCTCTGAAACCATATTTTAAAAATTAATTTTAATGACATTAACAAAAATAGTATAAAACTTCACCAGTGAATTCAGTGTAAACTATGCATTTTTGTCTGTGGATTAATATTATTACTGAACTTTATAGTTTTCAAAGCACTTTCACATTATTTATATATATGTATGTGTATATAATGTATAACATATGTAATATCTGTATATGTGTTGGTATTACAGCAGTCCTGTGAAATAGACAATACAGATCTTCTTCTCCTATTTTAACCTTTATTGACATCTGTGTTTTTACATCACCTTCATTTCCAAATGTGCCTCTCCCTTCATTATCCAATATGGTGTCTCTTGTAACAGAGAATAAAAAGAAAGGAGGGGGGAGGAACTCATCAAATCTAATCAGCGTATCAGCCAAGTCTTTGCAGTATTCCACACCCATCATCTCTCACCTATGCAAAGCAGGTACATTTTCTCTCATCTTGAGAAAAAGTAACTTTTATCCCTGTTTTACTGATCAGAAGACCAAAGCTCAGAAAGATTGAGTGACTAGCTCAAGTTCTTAGAGCTAGTGGTAGAATCCAAGGCCTGGCATTCAGGTTTTCTGTTTCCAATCTACCAGTCTTTCCACAGTTCCATGATATATCTGTAAACTTGATATGTAGAACATTGCATTTTATTCAATAGGAAATGGGAAACTACTGGAAAAATTTCAGGAGGGCAAAGCAGAGTTTTAGGAAGACTAATTTGACTATCGAATTAGGGTGGTATGTGTAGTATCCCAACTTAGACACTTTTGCCATAGTGAGGTGATAAAAGTTGAGACTAGAGTCGTAGTGGTAGGAACAGAAAGATAGAGATGGATAGAAAAGATATTATTAATGAAAAATTAACAAGGTATGGTGATTGCCTTGTATGGTGGAACTAAAGGAGAAGGAAGACTAAAATATTCCCTTTCTTGGTGTCTTGGAGAATGGTAGAATCACTGACAGAAATAATAGAAGTATATTGGGGCTTTAGGTTTTGCTAAGGTGAATTTTATTTTAGACGTGTTTAGTTTGAAATGATGGCAAGATAGTCAAATTGGAATATTTAGTGGATAGGAAGAAATGTACTCAGAAGAAAGGTCAGGACTGGAGATAGTACAGATAATACAGAATTTTGGAGTTGGAAGGGGTATCAGAGGCTTTCCAATGTAACTTATATTGGCACTGGAATCCACTCTGTAACACTCTCAGTTACTGGTCATCCATATTTCACTTTATAGCATTTAGTGATGTGGAACTCACCACTAATAGAGTCTATTGGACATTTGGATACCTATAATTATTAAGAAATTTTCCCTCAAATTGAGCCAAATTCTGCTCCTTTGTAGTTTCTACTTTTAATTCTTAGTTCTGTCCTCTGTTGTTAAAAAGACAAACTGAATACCTTTTCCACATTGCAGTCCTTCACGTACTTAAAAGCAGCTACCATGACTACTCTGCCTTCTGTTCTCTAGGTTCCTTCAGCTGATTCCTTATGGCATGTTTTTTTAGTTCCTTTGCTAAAATAATAATATCTGACACTTATATGACACTTTAAGGTTTTCATACCTTCCTGCTTTTCCTCCTCCACATATCAGTTTCCTTTCTGAATGTGTGGTACTGTTAATTAAATGCAATAAATTAGGCATGGTCTGACCAGGAAAGAATACCATCACCTCTTTCTCTCCCTTTGGACGCATTGCCTCCTCAAATATCATGTACAGTAGTATTAACTTTTAGACTGCATTGTCACATTGTTGACTGTATTAAAACATACAGATGATTTTCACTTGAACCATTGTCTAGCTATACCTGCCCCTATTTCTCTTTGGAAAAGAAAACAAGTAAAATGAGCAGGGAGGCAGCAGGACATGGTTGAGAGAGCAGAATGCTAGTGGCCACAGGACCTAAGCTCTAATTCCAGTTTTGCTACTTGATACCTGTGTAACCTTGGCAAGTCATCGAACATTTTGGGGACTTAGTTTCCACATCGGTAAAATGAGGGAGTTGAACTTGATGACATGGAAGGTCCCTTTCAACTTTTAACTCTATGATGCTATTATAAGTTGAGTAGTTTTGCCTTCTGACTATCCTGTTATGGTTGTTAAATCCACCCTTAGGCAGAGTTAGTTCTTTTTGGATCTTCCTGCACCCAGAATAATATGAAAAGCTTCCCCCACCCCAGAACATTTATTACCCACCTCAGTTTGTTTTGGTGTCTTGGAGAATGGTGAAATCATTGACAGAAATATGTTGGGGTTTTTGGTTTTGCTAAGGTGAATTCTATTTTAGACACATTTGGATTGAAATAGTGACAAAATGAAAAGATGTCAATCTGCACTTTAGAGCTCCTGGAACCTTTCTTACAGAATGGTGTTACTTTTTGATATTCATCACCTTAGCATCATGAGCCAGTTATGTTACAAGGTGGCATAATGAAGAGAGCCATGGATGACCTAGAATCAGGAAGACTTGAATTGAGTTCATATCTTCTCTCATCACTGGTTGGGTGATCTTGGGCAAGTCATTTAACCTCTTTCAGCCTTGTTTTCCTCATCTGCAAAATAGGGACAATCATAGCACCTATCTCTTAGAGTAGTTGTAATGACAGAATGGGATAATATATGTAAAGCTTAAAGCATTATGTACATTTTATCTATTATAGTTATGTGCTCTTGCTCCCATCTTCTTTACTTATCTTTTAAACCTAAGTTATTGACCAGGTTATAAGTGGAAGTGGCCATATGTACTTGGTAAATTGGGATCACATTCTTAGTAGCATTTTCAGCTATTGGGTTCCATATCACTTTTTAATTCAGGGCCACTGCTTACATTTATCCATGTAACTATTGGTTCTCCTAGACTTAAACTTATATCTTCTATCTCAACAACATTATGGAAATAATTCTTCAAGAAAGTGGGGCTGGGAAGGAAGCAAACAAAACAGTAACAAAAACAACTATAGCTTACATTGATGTAATACTGCAAGGTGTACAAATTCTTTGCATACATCATCACATTTAATTTCTACAACCGTCCTGTAAGGGCATTGTTATTGTTCAGTCATTTCAGTCATGTCTGACTTTTTGTGACCTCATTTGGGGTTTTCTTGGCAAAGACACTGGAGTGGTTTGCCATTTCCTTCTCCAGCTCATTTTCCGGATGAAGAACCTGAGGCAAACAGGATTAAGTGACTTGCCCAGAGTCACACAGCTAGTAAGTGTCTGAGGCCAGATTTGAAATCAGGAAGATGAGGCTTTGTAACTTCAGGCCTGACACTTTATCCACTTTATCCTAGCTGCCAAGAAACACTGGAGAGGGTTACAGTGCTACAGGACTTCACCTCTGAGTATCAGTTTCATCATCTGCACAATGGGTTGTTATAAATCAAATGAGATAATAAAGTGCTTCATAACAAAAAAGCCACATATGTCTGTAAATTATAATCCAATAGAAACTGAGGCCCAGAGAGGTGAAATTTCCAGCTTATACTCAGACTGTGGAAAATTGAGAATTAAGGCCAGATATTACCTTGGATTATAGTGTTTTTGCCAACATAGTAATGCTGCCTCTCTGTCTTTGTCTCCCCAGGACTCAGTATAGTTGTTGCAAAGAGGAAGCAAGTAAAAAAAAAAGCATTTATTAAGCACCAGAAACTGTTCTAGGACTGGGGATACAAAAAAGGCAACTGTCCAAAAATCTCCTAAAACCCAAACAATCCCTTTTTTCTCAAGAAATTCGTAATCTAATGAGGGAAGCAACATGAAAATAACTATGTACAAACAAACTATATACAGGATGTTCACCTACAAAAAGGAGGAATGATATAGGATGATAGCTAAGTAGTAGTGGCACCCAATGAATGTTTGATGAATTGATTCATAAGTTTAAGTTCATGTTACCTAAGTTTATCTGGGCCGAAGTCACTTCATAGCAATTTTTTCATCCCTGAAATCCTGTCAGTGTTGTTTCTGGGCCTTAAAGGGGTTCACAGCAATCATCAATATAATCTATAATCCTAACAACCAGTGAGGTTGTCATGCTGGGGAATTATTAAGGTGGCCAATTTAGCAAGTCTTTTAATGTTGAAGGGATTATCCTTTGAGGTTCAGGGAATCATGGGTAAAGTTGCACAGAGCATCGGACAATTCTAAAATAATGCCGTGAAGACTGCCAGACAAGTAAGGGCATCTCACCTGTATTTTTACTTCCCTTTTTCCAGTACTGCACTGTTTGAAAAAAAAGAATATTAGTAAGAAAAAAAGGGGGGGGGGGGGGGAGAGAGAGACAGAGAGAGAGACAGAGAGAGAGAACACAAACATTACCTGTATTTGGCAAAACAAAACTACTTTGTTTAATTCCTCTCCAAAAATGCCCTGCTCACTGGTACCAATTGACAGAATATGTTACTGGGACTAAAAGGGCTCCACAGAGAAATTATATAATTTAGTCACTCCTGAAGGGCCATTTATTTGTCACATTTAAGGGAAGACCTTAAAAAGGAAGTATATGCTTCAATCTGAAGGACTGGGAGGTGGGAACAATAGGAGAAGGGTGCTTGAGTAGCCCAATGAACTCTGCACTGAGGGACCAGGGATATGGTTGGGAAAAGAGTGAGGGTGGGCTACAGCTAGAGAGATCACCAGGGATCCTTGGGCATGATGGTGTTTAAATTATGGTGAGAAGAGGGAGTCTGGGTTTGTGCTTTGGGGCAACTTGAGCAATTTCAGAGTCTATAAGATATTCCTGGATCAGGGTTGCTCAGGTGCCTATATAGAGGGTAGATGGGTATTGCTCAGGTAGATGTTATTGGATCCTAACTGAAGTCATAGGTGAAGAGCTATTAATTAACTAGGAACTTGGAAGCTTCTAGCTTGAAATATCTGTTTTTAGCACATGTGTTTTCAGATTTAGAGGTTTCTGGGGGGGAGGTAGGTACCAGTCAGGTGGGAAAGGTCATGACAGAAAGACTGAGCTGGACATGTTGGACAGAAAGATTAGGCTCATTTTATAGAGCTAGAAAAAAAAAACAATAACAAAACTCATCTGGAAGAACAAAAGGTCCAGAATATCAAGGGATATTAATGAAAAAAAATACAAGGGAAGGTGGCGTAGCTGTACCAGATCTTAAATTGTATTATAAAGCAGCAATCATCAAAACTACTTAGTACTGGCTAGGAAATGGAGTGGTGGATCAGTGGAATAGGTTAGGTATGCAAGACACAATAGTCAATGACTACAGCAATCTGCTATTTGATAAATCCAAAGACTCCAGCTTCTGGTATAAGAGATCACTATTTAACCAAAACTGCTGGGAAAACTGGAAAACAGTATGGCAGAAAATAAGCATAGACCAACATCTTTCACCCTATACCAAGATAAAGTGAAAATGGGTACATGATTTAGATATAAAGGTTGATACTATAAGCAAATTAGGAGAGCAAGGAATAGTTTACCTGTCAGATCTATGGAGAAGGGAAGAATTTATTATTTTTTTTTTGTTGGGCAGTGGAGGTTAAGTGACTTGTCCAGGATCACACAGCTAGTAAGTGTTATGTGTCTGAGGTCGGATTTGACCTCAGGTCCTCTTGAATCCAGAGCTGGTGCTCTATTCACTGTGCCACAGAGTTGCCCCCGAGAAGGGAAGAATTTATGACCAAATGAGATAGAGAACATTATGAAATGCAAAATGAATGATTTTGATTACATTAAATCGAAAAGTTTTTGCGCAAACAAAACCAATGTAACCAAGATTAGAAGGGAAGCAGAAGCTGGGAAAAATTTTTTATAGCCATTGTTTCTGATAAAGGCCTCATTTCTAAAATATATGGAGAACTGAGTCAAATTTATAAGAATACAAGTCATCCTCCAATGGAAAAATGGCCAAAGGATATGAACAGGCAGTTTACAGAGGAAGAAATTAAAGCTATTTATAGTCATATGAAAAAATGCTCTAAGTCACTGTTGATTAGAGAAATGCAAATCAAAACAACTCTGAGGTACAACATCACCTATCAGATTTGCTAAGATGACAAAACAGGAAAATGATAAATATTGGAGAAGATGCAGGAAAATTGGAACACTAATGCATTGTTGGTGGAGTTGTGAACTAATCTCACCATTCTGGAGAGCAATTTAGAACTATGGCCAAAGGGATATAAAACTGTGCATACCCTTTGACCCAGCAATACCATTTCTAGGTCTGTACCCCAACGAGATCATAAAAATGGGAAAAGAACTCACATGTACAAAAATATTTATAGCAGCTCTTTTTGTGGTGGCAAAGAATTAGAAATTGAGGGATGTTCATCAATTGGGGAGTGGCTGAACAAGTTATGGTATATGCATGTAATGGAGTACTATTGCTCAATAAGAAATGATGAGCAGGCAGACTTCAGAAAAACCTGGAAAGACTTATATGAACTGATGCAGAGTAAAATGAGCAGAATCAGGAGAACACTGTACATAGTAATAGCCACACTAGGATGACTGACTTTGATAGACTTAGCTTTTCTCAGCAAAGCAAGGATCTAAGACAACTCCAAAAGACTCATGATGGAAAATGCTATCCATATCTAGAGAAAGAACTTAGGGATCTAAATGCAGATGGAAGCATACTATTTGCTCTCCTTTTCTTTTGTTGTTTTGTTTTTATTTCTTCTTTCTTGTGGTTCCTCCCATTAGTTCTAATTCTTCTTTACATCATGACTAATGTGAAATATGTTTAATATGGATGTATAAATAGAGCCTATATCAGATAGTATGCTGTCTTGGAGAGAGAGGAGGGGAAGGGGGGAAATTTAAAGCTCAAAATGTTATGGAAGTGAATGTTGAAAACTAAAAATAAATAAAGACTAGGCTCATTAAAACAGAAGTGTTTTCAAGACTACAATACCTCCTTATCACACTCCACATAACAGCTATTTCAGACTTTCTCCTGTCTCCTAAAGTCTTGCTGTCATTGTTTTAGGTTCTTTACCAAATCTAATCTGTCCTTCATTCCCTCTCATCTTCATTATCTCCCTGTATATTGACTCCTCAGCTGTCTGTAGTCATGCTCAGGGCTCACTTATCTCTATGGGAATAAACAACTGTTACAACTTGGTGTGAGTTTAACTTGTAACTAACTATAGCATGAACTTTCTGAAAAACTTTTGCCAGGAGAGTTGCTCATTATTCAGTACCGCATGTTCAATGGATTTTCAAGTGAAATGAATGTGAAAGGAGCCTTGCTTAAAAAAGAAAGAAAAGAAAATATGAGTTACCATCAAATTAACTGCTATAAACTTAGTGAAGAGTGTGGGAGGTAGACCATAATCTTACCCCTTGATTAACTTTCTTTTAGTTAACGTCTTACAAAGAGGGCATTATCAGCAACTTCGGGTCACAGGTTGTGTTCATTTTCTGAGATGCAACTTCTTAGCTATTCTTGGCATTTTCATTAACAGACTGAAGATACTGCAAACTCAGAAGAGCATTTTATTGCCTTTATTGCCTCTCTTTCTTCATGTATTTCAGCCTCACTCTAAGTTATGTTCTGTCAATTTACTGAAATGCAACTCCCTTTTCCAAATTTAATTGTATCATGGATAAAAATATTTAGATCATTCACAAGGATTTTCCATAATTTAATATACATTCAGAAATCTCTATGACAGGAAGCAGTATCAAGGTTCAATATGCCATTCATAAGTAATTTTCTCCCCTAGTTATAAAACTGGTCATATTAGAATCAAATCAAAACCCAATTTCCAACTGATCCTCATTCACAATCCAACAAATCCATATAAGTATACCTCTAAAAGAATTCAGATTAATGAAAATAAAAATGCAAAACATGAAACTCTTCAGATAATCTTGTTCTGATCTATAAATTGAGCCTTTAAAATATTAGTTTAGGAACATTTATTAAAAATGAGGTGAGAAGAACCAGGAAAAATGTATACAATAACAATAATGAAAAGAAAAACAATGTTGAAAGACTTAAAATTTTGATCAATGTAATGACCAGTATTGCAGAGGATCAGTGATGAAGTATACTACCCAATTTAAGACGGAGAGGTCAGTGGTCTCAAGATTCAGAATGAAATATACAATTTTGGGCATGGCCAATGTGGGAAATTGTTTTTCTTAATACACCCATGATAAGGTCCTTTCTCCCTTCTTCCTTCCATATTTCTCTCCTTCCCTTTCTTTCTTTCCCTTCTCTCTTTTTTTTTTTTCAAATAGGAACAGTGTAGGAGAAGAGAAAAGAAGCAAGGCCGGAAGGAATCACAGAAAAATGGGACAATCTTGAGGGTATATAATGAATGTATTGTTTGCTTGGGATGAAAAGCAAGTTCTACACAGCAGAGATTCACAGTTTAATATATGAGCCCCTCTTTCTGTTTTCTATTATATATGAAAATGCTCATATTGTTTGATGTTTGTCAAATACAGAAAAAAAATAAAGAAAAATTTAGGAGCTTTCCAGTGGAGAGACAGGGACCTTTTAATTAAAAGTTTTGATTTGCTTTATATAAATTTGTTTTCAGGTCAACTTTAAAATGTATCTATTGTGAATAACAACCAGCAGAGTTTTTTGAATTTGTAAAACTGAGGAGATTTTGAGTAAATTTACTGCATGGATTGTTTTTTTTTTTTTATTAAGATTAGTGCAAAAATATGGAAATAGGTGAAAAACTATTTATATGCACTGAGTGAAAGCTCTTTTCTCCCTATTTTATTTTCTTTTTATTACTAATTAAAATTAGTTTTTGCATATAAAATGTAGAACAGAAGATGATTGTACATGAAACTATGAACCTCTATTACCTACAACTTACTTTCTTTTCAAATATACAATAAATTCAACTTGTAACTTCCAAAGTTGTCCTACTTGTCTGTGATTTCTTCTGGCCTTTCTGTTCTCACTTTTTAAAAAAAAATATTATCACTGTCCACCTTCTTCCTGCCATCGTCCACTCTACTTAATCTACTTAATATGATTGTGGGATGTGTGTGTATGTGTTTTTATACTATCATCCTATTTATATGGAAAGATAAGAAAGGCTCAACTTTGTCAGGCATTTGACTTACTGAAAACACTGTGAGGAGCTGTGGGGTATCTTGGGGAAGAACTATAAAGTAGATGACCTCTTCAACTCAGATTTTGCAGTTTAGTGACAGGTAACTGAATAAACAAGCTTCTCTGTTCAACTCTCAGTATGATAAGCTGTATTTAAATTAAGGTCACTTGAGATAATTCTATGATTTGAATAGTGATACAGAGAAGATGGCATCAATTTGAAAGTAAGTTTAAAATACACATTATCATTATCATTAATTTTTATTTTGTTATTTTTAAATGTGCGAAGGGAGAAATCTATTGCTATTGGCTACTAGAATTGGGGAAAAGTCTTAGGAAAATCAATAAGCTATCTATGGAACTTGATGAAAGCAAAAGCCCAGACAATGTAATTCAGAGTAATTTAAAAAACTCTTGTATGCACTTTATATTTTTCAAAGTATTTGCATGTTTTCTTAATTCTCAAAACCCTGTGAAGCATGGAGTGAAATATTGTCCCCATTTAACAGAAGTACAAACTGAAAACCAAAGAACAGGTGACTTTCAAGGTCATAGTCCTAATCAGCAGTGTAACTAGAATAAGGCTTCAGATAGCTTGGCTTCTTTTTATACTGTATCACATGTCCTATAGGCACACAGGTGTAAAATGTATTATAAAAATATTGTTTAAAACTCTTGATATTGCCACATGTATATAGCTTTGTGTTCTTATATTTTTCCTGCAGATATCAAAGAGTTTAAAGGAGACATGTTTTCAGTAGGAAAGGATCATAAGATGAAAATCTTGTTTTCAATAATTAAACTATCAGGGAGATAGAGTTTAGTTTCAAATAATGCATATTATCTAAAAACAGAATTTACTTGATAAGAATGTAAATTTATATTTCTAATTTGAGTTGAGAAATAGTTGAGTTAATGTTAAATAGAATAAAATTAGAGCTTGAGAGAGTGTGTGGAGTGTTAGATGCACTCTATTGTTTTGCAGAGGTAGGGGACTATGGGCATAGAATTCCGTTTGTACTGTCAGACTTATTCTTCTTTTTTTATTCTTTGTTACAAAGGATATCTCTGGAAAATAGAAGAAGTGGGGATGAAAGTGATGTAATAATGAAAATATCAATATCTTCCTTCCCATTCTTCTCCTCCTATCTTATTGCTGATTCAGTATTGTTTGATAAAGATGAGGTGGAGTCCCTTCCATGTTGCTCTGGTTAATCTTGTTAATCAAATGTTGATTTTACTTCATTTTTATCTGTCTATCTGTCTGTCTATCTATCTATCTATCTATCTATCTATCTATCTATCTATCTATCTATCTGTCTATTTCCTTCTAGCTTTCCTCTCAGTTATGTTTGTGATATGTATCCTTTTCCTAAACCTTTCATCCCTTAAACCTGAATATCATTCTTACTTTTTGAAAACTCTCTTCCAATTAAATACCAATTCCAGGTACTTGAAGGGTAAGAAGAAAGTTAGTTTAGGGGAAATCAAGAATCTTTGATTAGAGAAATGGATTTGCTTGTTTAAAGTGGTGGTGGTGAGAATTGGAAACTGAGGGGATGCCCATCAATTGGAGAATGGCTGAACAAGTTGTAGTATATGAATGTAATGGAATACTATTGTGCTATAAGAAATAGTGAGCAGGCAGACTTCAGAAAAACCTGGAAAGACTTGTATGGACTGATGCCGAGTGAAGTGAGCAGAACCAGGAGAATGTTGTACACAGTAACAGCAATGTTGTGCAATGACTAACTTGATAGACTTAGCGCTTCTCGGCAATGCAAGGATCTAAGACGTCTCCAAAAGTCTCATGATGGAAAATGCTATCCACATCCAAAGAAAGAACTGTGGACTTTGAATGCGGATGGAAGCATACTATTTGCTCTTTTTTTTCCTTGTATTTTGTTTTGTTTCCTCTTTCTTGTGGTTCCTCCTATTAGTGCTAATTCTTCCTTACAACATGACTAATTTGAAAATATGTTTAATAGGAATGTATATGTATAGCCTATATCAGATTGCATGCCATCTTGGGGAAGGAGGGTGGAGGGGGAGGGAGAAAAAATTAAAACTCAAAATCTTATGGAAGTGATTGTTGATAAATCAAAATTAATTAATAAAATTTTTTTAAAAATGAAGTGGTGGTGGTGGTGGTAGTAGTAGAATTCTGATCAAGAGAAACTAGGTAAAAAATATGAGTGTGATAGATTTTCAGGAGAATCATGTGTGAAAAAACTTTAACTGAAATCTGTAGGATCTTGAGTGGGGCTGGACCCCAGAGGCTATTTTTTCAACCTGTATCCAAGAGTTGCTGTACAGTTACCACAGTGGTAAGTGGTCATCTAGTCTTTCTTCGATGTTCCTCTCTTCCCCTGCCTGGAATAGTTCTTCCTGTTCTTTTCCCATTGATTCATCCTTAGCTTAAGGCCTATCTTCCATATAAATCCCTTACTGACGATACCAGTTGTCTGTGATCATTCTTGTCTCTGATGAATAATGATGATCATGTGGGGGAGGGAATGGAGGTTAGTCTTCTGACACTGGAATAGTGACATGCATTGTTAACCCAGGCACAGTGCTATGTGATATTTAGGCAAGAAATTCTTCTGTGTTTATAGGCTGATTGTTTTATCCTGGTTATAATAAACTATAGTAAATTTGTATTGGAACCCTTGTAGATTATTTTTTCCTTTTATTTTTTGTTATCTAAATTTATTTTCCTCTATAGGATGAGTTTAGATAATAATAGTTCACATTCTAGAGTTCTTTATAGTTTACAAATACTTTGCTTTACTGAAGATTGTAATCTCAAATAGATCTATTTTAAGAGAGCAAAAAAGGCATTGATTCTTTAAAAAAATTATTGCTATTTTCATTATTTTATCACGTTCATCCCAACTTCTTTTGTTTTCCAGACATATCCCTTGTAATAAAAAATAAAAAAAATTCAAAAAAGAAGAATGAGTCTGATAGTATATACAGAATTCCATGCCTGTAGTCTGCACCTCTGGAAAATAATACACTGATTCTAGAATCAATTATGAATTAGGGTGGTTGTGGTATGAGGGGAGAGAAAGAGATGGATATGAGAGAGGTTACAGAGGTGGAAATTATAAACTTTGGCCACCGAATGGATAGGAGGAGTGAGCGAGAATCAAGAGTTAAGGATGACTTGACTCCTAGGTTGCAAACCTAGGTGACTTAAGAATTGTGGTACCTTTGTCCAAAGTAGGACAATTAGAAGGAGAGGTAATTTAGAAGAGAAAAGAGTTCAGTTTTTGAGCATGTTGGGGTTCTGATGATCATGAGGCTCCAATTGGAAATATCCATTATGCAGCTCTACATGTGGGACTAGGTCTTAGGAGAGATGGCTCAGTATATAGATTTAGGATAACTGAACTCATGGGGGATAATGAAATCAAGAGAGGACAGAGAAAGAGAGAAGAGGACCTAGGTCAGAAACCAAATATAGACAAACATTCACCAATTTTTAAAAAAGAAAAGGCTGGTGAATTTATCAACTCAACTCCTGGAAAATTACAAAATAAATTATCAAAGGAATTGTTTTTGAATACTAATGTTAACAAAATAGAATTTTCTAATGATAATTTTAGATTCTGTACTTGAGTTAAAAAATAAAATCTAATTGTACAAGTTCCAAGATGGAGACTTAATTAGAAAACAGTTTATGTGAAAAAGAACAAGCAGCCTCACTATTAGTCATTAGTTTTATATGTCAACCAGAAGAGCCAATGTGACCTTATGTTGCATTAATAGAAGTATGATGTCCTGAGAGTGGTTTTGTTGTTGTTCAGTTGTTCAGTCACATCCAACTCTTCATGACCCTGTGGACCAATTGTCCATGGGGTTTTCTTGGCAAAGATATGGGAGTTGTTTGCCATTTTCTTCTTCAGTTTTATGTAAGCAGGGGTTAAGTGACTTTGCTGAGAGTCACAGAACTAGTGTCTGAGGTCACATTTGAATTCTAGGTTTTGTTTTGTTTTATTTGTTTGTTTGCTATTGTTCATCCTGCTATGACAGCTTTTTTAAATTATGGAATGTGTAATCTAAATATTATATTACACTTTGGAATAATCTTAATACCTGGTCAGTATTTCATACTATGTAACCAAAATAACAAAACAATAATTTTTGATAGCATATTCTAACAATTTACTAACAGCATGGGAGAACAAGGATAAGCTTGTGTTGAAATTTGCGCTATAAAATAATTATTTTTAAATAAAAATTTGTTTTTCCCAGTTACATGTAAAAGTAATTATAAACATTTGTTTTTTAAAATTCTGAGTTCCAAATCTCTCCTTTCTTCCCTCCCCTCCTCTCTCCTCTCCCTTTTCTTATCCCTCAGACCATAATCAATTTGATCTAGGATATACATGTGCAATCATGCAAAGCATATTTCTGTATCAGTCATGTTGTGAAAGAAAAGAGACCAAAAAATGATAAAAATAAAGTGAAAAATAGTATGCTTGATCTGCATTCAGATTCCACCAGTTCTTTCTCTGGAGGTGGATAGCACTTTTCATCATTAGTTCTTTAGAATTGTCTTGGATCGTTGTATTATTGAGAATAGTTAAGTCATTTACAGTTGATCATTGTACGATATTGTTGTTACTATGTACAGTGTTCTCCTGGATCTGCTTGCTTTACATCAGCTCATGTAAGTCTTTCCAAGTTTTTCTGAAATTGTTCTGCTCATCATTTCTTATGGCACAGTAATATTCCATTTCATTTGTATACAACTTGTTCAGTCCATCCCCCAATCAATAGCTATCTCCTCAATTTCTATTTCTATTTGCCATCACAAGGGAGCTGCTATAAATATTTTTGTACAAATAGGTCCTTTTCTCTTTTTAAAAAAAATCTCTTTGGGATACAGATCTAGTAGGGGCATTGCTGAATCAAAGGGTATGTATAGTTTTATAGTTCTTTGGGCATAGTTCCAGATTGCTCTTGAAAATGGTCAGATCAATCCACAATTCTACCAACAGTGCATTAGTGTCCTAATTTTCCCCATCTCCTCCAACATTTATCATTTTCCTTTTCTGTCATATTGGCCAATCTGATAAAGATGAGATGGTGCCTCAGAGTTGTTTTAATTTGCATTTCTCTAATCAATAGTGATTTAAAACATTTTTATATGACCATAGATAGTTTTGATTTCTTCTGAAAACTGCTTGTTCACACCCTTTGACCATTTATTTACCAATTGGAGAATGACTTATATTCTTATAAATTTGTCTCAGTTCTTTATATATTTGAGAACTGAAGCCTTTATCAGAGATATTTGCTATAAATTCCCCCCTCCCCCCAGCTTTCTGCTTTCCTTCTAATCTTGGTTGCATTGGTTTTGTTTGTGCAAAACCTTTTTAGTTTAATATAATCAAAATTAACCATTTTACATCTCTTTATCTCTTGTTTGATCAATACATTCTTCCCTTCTCCATAGATCTTACAGGTATACTATTCTAGGTTCCCCTAATTTGCTTATGGTATCACTCTTTATGTGTAAATCATGTACTCATTTTGACCTTGTCTTGGTATTTGGTATGAGGTGTTGGTCTATACCTAGTTTCTGCCATACTGTTTTCTAGTTTTCCCAGCAGTTTTTGTCAAATAGGGAGTTCTTATCCCAAAAGCTTGGGTCTTTGGGTTTATCATAACTCTGGTCTTTCTGACTCCAGTGCTCTATACACTGTGCCACCTAGCTGTCCCTGAAAAAAGTTGGTAATAGTCATATTTTGCTCTCTCTCAGAGTATTTTGTGTAAGTCTAGATGCCATATTTTAGAAGAGATGTTGACACACTGGAGAGTATATAAAGGAAAGTAGACAGGATAATAAGAAGATTGAAACCATGTTTTTATGAATACTGGTTGAAGGAATTTAGCATATTTAATCCAGAGAACAGAAGTTGTCATTGTTATTGTCGTTATTGTTGTTTTTTGTTTGTTTTTTTGAGGGAGAGGATGGCAAGGCACGTAATAGAAGTCTTCAGATATTTGAAGGATCTTGTTTTGGACTGGCTCTAATTCAGGTCAGTCCCCTGGTAGCTCAGGTTCAATACTGGAACAACATGAGACAATTTTAGGTTATTCAGCAGTTAATAAAAGGAGATTTATTTAGCCATAAGGATATTTAACAAGGTTATGCACTGAAGACACCATTGACTTGATTCAACTGAGTGAAACTTCCTTGCCTGAGTTACCTATCATGTTCTGCCAAGCATCTGAGAGAATACCTGGAGTTCTTGTGCTTGTTCTATACTCAGGGCAGCCAGGAAGTATTGTCAATAGCTTGAGCCTTTAGCCCCCAAGCCTCTCAAATCTCAATGATGGTTTCAATTCCTTTTCAGCAAACAAAAACAAAACCAAAAAATTAGCCTAACTTTCATGGGGAGAAGGACTTAGGATATTGCTTCCTCCACAGGTTCTTATACAGAAGAGATATTAATTTTGTTCCATTAGCCTTGGAGGGCAGAATGGCCTTTGAGTGTAAATTAGGAGTCAAATTTAGGCTCAACTTAAATGAAAACTTCCTAATAATTAGAGTGTTCCAAGATTGGAATGGTCTATCTTGATATTGAGTCTTCTGTTTCTGGAGATCTTCTATGAAAGGCTAAGTGCCACATATCATAGACCTCATAGAAGGGATTCATATTTTGTATGGATTATATTAGGTGTCTTCTCAGGTCCTTTACAAGTCTAAAATTCTTTATTTTCATTTATATAGCCTCACATTGAGAATTGCATCTTATGTATACTCTGTGTGTGTGTGTGTGTGTGTGTGTGTGTTTTACCATATTTTTCATTTCTTTCAAAATAATTTCATTGGTATTGTTTGATATGCAAAATCCATACAGATCCATTCAAAATATATTATTTGAGTGAAAATGATAAAATTAGACTTTACTAGTGGCCAAGGATTATAAGATTCATAGGATCATGGATTTGGAACTAGAAAAGGGGCTTTAGATTCCAGGAAACCTTTGGGTTGGAGATGTACAGTCTCTAGAATGTGACTGGGATCATGAGGGAAAGGATCCTTGGGGCTGGGCCAGGATGCAGCAAATATGGCAAGGGTCATACAGCAACTTCATCTCTCTCTCTCTCCCCTTCTCTCCTTTTTTCCTTTCCCCCACTTTCTGCACTCCATTGCGAGGCCCAGGGCCCTTTGCTGGTACAAAATCCTGTGAATATTTCTCTAATCTAAAAATGAATCCTTATCATCTCCTTTCTTTTCTTTCTTGGGCTTTAGATTTATATACTTCATTCCCACCCACCCACCCACCCACCTCCTTCCCCATTGCTTTTAGTAGTTATTTATGATCAGGAATATAAGGTCATTCTCTGTACTTCAAATAATCAATCAAACATAATAAATTGACACAATGCCCATGTCTAAAACTGTAGGACTCTTTCCACACCTCTAGTCCAACACTTGGGGGTGGCATGCTACTTCATCAGTTCTCTGAAGTTTTGATTAGTTACTTACTCTAACAGAGTTCTATAGTAGTCATCAACTATTAATGGGCATCCATCATATACACAACATTCTGCTGAGTGCTATGATGAGATAATTCAAACAGAATTAGGTAATTATAGGGGATACAGAAATAGTCATTAGTTCATATGTATTTTCTCCCTTACAAAGCTTTAAGTTCTTTGATGGTAGTGGCTGTCTTATTTTTTTATGTATTTAATTTTGGTATCCTTCACATAGTCATACAGACACTTTCTTCTCTAATTGGGGAGATAAAAATAAAATCTGTAAAACAGCAAGGAATAGTTGATCATAGATGAAATATTTTAAGGCATTCAGCAAAGAGAAAGTTTGGTTGTAAAGGAAGGCTTCATGTAACATTAATTAAACATTTACTATATGCAAAGGATTCTGCTAGATACACAATGAAATGCAAACTTATAAAGACATCATCACTGTCTTTAAAAATAATCTTATGTCTCTTTCAGACAGGCCATACCTATTAAGTAAACTTACTATCTAGGGCATGTAATAATGATAGAATCATCTTCTACTTGGATACAAAGTCAAAATTTGTGGGACTGGTTACGTATCTTGAATGCTGAATTTATAAGCCCTAACATATACTTTGTAAATATAAGACACTTTGATAGATCTGTGATTAATTGATATAGGTACTTCAAAGAGTCTGATTGCAGAAAAATTATTTTTTTAATCTTTCTGCAGACTCTTTTCCATGTCCTCCTATAATTCCTTCGTGGGGGGCGGCACCCAAATACTGGGCATATTCCTCAAGATTTCTTACTATTGCCAGTATTCCAGTGTAACATATTGGTTGATCTCTCTGTTTTTTGTTGCTCTCACTATATTAGTGGTCTACCTTATTCAATCCAGTCATATTTTTCCACAATTGAAATCTTTAGGCTATTTCTGTGCAGCTCTTCATTGGTAATGTGTTGTAGACTATTCACACTCACTATATGCCTTTCTCTAATTCTTTAATAACTAGTTATTTGGTATTCTGCGACTTAAAATATTATTTTACTACGTTGCAGCTTCACTTGAAAAATACTTGTATTAAAAAAGAAGGGTCTTTATTTCAGGGAGACATTTGAAGTCATTAAAATCACTGTATTGTTTCACAAAGTCAATTTTGCCTACTTTGTTCCTCCCATGTAATACCGGGCCTACTTCACTGTCTATCCATAGTGTCTTTCCAAAATGAACAAACTCTATAGATTGTGCATCTGATTGCATGTCTTAGACTGGACAAGAGGCATTCTTTGTCCATTTGTTTTTTCCTGTGTGGATTGTTAGGATGAATCCTTGAGTGATTATTGTTTTAACTTAGGAAATTCTGGAATCTTTTGGAGTTTAATGCAATCAGAACCTTGTCATCTGCAAAAAGCAACATCTGGAGGCTCTTACCATTTATAGAGAATTCATCTTCAGTATGGATTCCATATTGGCTATCTTCTATGACAATGGAAAACACCTTTGGAAAGCATAGATTTCCCTTTTTTATGCTTTTCTTGACCAGAGGATCACTTGAACAAAATTCTCTATTACATGTTTCAAGAAATTTTATGTGGTTTTAATGTTTGTGTTGGAGATACCTTATTGGAGGAGAGTATTTAAAATAGTATTTTGCTTTACCAAACTGAATGTTATTTTTTTAAGTCGATAAAAAATAAGCACATTGGGATCTTATATCCTCTACTCTTTCAGTAAGCCGTGTGGTGCAGATTTGTGATCTATTATAAGTACTTTTTTTTTTGAAAGCCTCTTTCCTTTTTGTTTCTTTATCAAGGTAGTTTGTAATATCTGTCTAGGTCAGGCATATTTTATAGACATAGAAAAATATACACAGATCAGTACCTATAGCTATTTTCACATATCTTTTTTTGGTAGAGCAGTGATCAAGATGTTTTCCCCCCAAGCATGTGGTATATTCTTTCTTCTTTTGGATATCTTAACTCAGTCCCTCAAAGCCTTCAAAATTCTATTGCCTCCAGCATGGACTCCTCTGTATATACTAGGCATTATTAGTACTGCCAATCTTTCCATCTTTGTCCTCTTTAGTGCCTTTCTTCAGGGTAGAAGTGTGATGTAGTGGGAAGAGCAGTAGATCTGGAGTAAGATAAGTAATCTGGGTTCAAATCCATGCTCTGACATTTATTAATTGTGTGACTTTGGGAAAGTCACTTAGCTTCTCTAGGTCTTAGTTTCCTCATCCACAAAATGAGGGAGTTGGACTAGATGAGTTCTGAGATCCTCTACAGTTCTAAAACTAAGGCCCTTTAAATCTTTGTCTTCCAACAAATTGGTAACTCTGACATTACAGTCCAGAATGTGGTACCTCCACTATTATTAACGAAGAAAACACTTTGTTATAGAAATGTTGATAGATCTCTTTTCTATTTTTTATTTGTTTGTCATTCTCTCAATTTCATCTTTAAATGCTCTTAGAATGATTTGGTAAAGTGGGTGTAATGCCAAACATGCTGTAAGCTTGTTTTTCCCTCCACTGATTTCCATTGTTTTATGAGGCATTTTCCTTCATAAAGTTTCAAAAATTAACTTCTAAACCAGCTTTGCTCTTGGCTTCCCATTGCCTCTTTGATTAGCAAGGAAACCAAGTATTTGCTACCTAAGGATATGTCTAGGGTTTTTTTTTTTCTTGTGGCAAGTGATTTACATTGGTTCATTGCCTTTAGGAAATGGAGATAGTTTGTGTTGATTTCTATTCTTTTATCCATTTTCCAAATTTTAACATTCACAACTTGTTCAAATAGATCAAGTTGCTTTTGCCTCAATTGTATACTGTTTTCTTATTTCTTTTTCTTTTAGTTTGGTATTGATTTTGATCTGTGGTCTGACTATACCCAGACACTTGATTCAGAAATGACTTCCACACTAGCAGCTAGTTGTTTACTGTCTTGTTGAAATATAATTAGTCTTTCAGTAAGATTTCCATTTAACTGCAATGTCTTTTTGTCTTGTGGTTTCATTTATAGCCAGAATGTGAAAACTAATTTGATTCAGTTGCTCCAGTAATACGTCACTGGACAAGGATCTTGTATTTAGAGTATCAGCAGTGTAGTTATCCCGAAACCCTCGTGATTGCCTATTTCCATTTTTCTGTCACTTTTGGGAAAGGGGGGTTGCATGGTACTATGGGCCATTTAAAATGTTCCTTTGTTTAATGTGTTGCTTTGGCTAAAGAATTAATTACCAAGTGTCTAGTGTTGGTTGTAAAATCTTACTATACTTGGCTAAGCTGGGCCTTTGGAAAGAAAACAAAATTGTAAGACTCTTCTTAGAGCTTTTCCAACATGATAGAACCTGCCAGAACTTATGCTCTACTGGCAATTTAAGAATCTAGAGTCATGTTATTGACATACTGAGTCATCAGAATAGGGTTTTGAACAGGGCTTTAAGTTTACAAAGCACATTCCCTATCACAGCGTTGTGAGGCTGGCTGTGCAAGTATTTTTTATATCCATTTTACAGATGAGAAAACTGAGCCTCAGAGAAGAGATTTCCTTATGGTCATACAGTTAGTAAAGATCAAACTTAGGTCTCCTATCTTTAAGCCCCAAGATCTTTCAATTGTACCATATAAAGTGAGGACAGCAGTATCACAGTGCAGTTCTTTAGAGTTTTCTGGCTACTAATCAGATTCTAGACTAGAGATTCCCTGGATCTTTTGTAATTTGATATCTGAGTAACAGACTTAGGGAATTTTAATCTACACCTTCAATAGTTAGCTAGTAGACATCTCAGTAGTCATCTAAGTACTTTTTCCTTTCACTTTTTAATCCAGCCATAATATTTATCATATTGGTTTGAATATAGACCACTTCAGGACATCAGCTGGAGTCCCTGAATGAGATTCATTTGAAAGGAAAATAAAATATATATACATAGAGGTGTATGTGTATGCATGCATGCTTTTGTTTGTATGCTAGAAAACCGAGCGTCCTCCCCCACCCCCATATTATATCTGGGCAATCAAAAGAACACTCAATGCATGTGGGATCAGAGGACCTGAATTTGTCTCACCTCCACTACTTGCACTCTTTGTGGCTTTCGCCAAATAAATTCCTTAACTGGGCTACAGTTTTCTCATCTTTAAAATGAGGGGACTGGATTAGATAGCCTCTGAGGGCCCTTCCAGCTTTAAGTCTGTGATCCTTTGCTCCTGAAGGTTGCTCTTAAGTTTTATAGCATCCAGATTTGGGTATAGGGTACTGTTTATGCTTCATTAATATGATAATATGATAAATTCCAATAAATTTGTCCAGTTCTCAAAGATAACAACTAAAACAACTAAAAATTTGGTCTTTAAAAAGCAAATACAACACTGTTTCTAGAAGTTATCAACTTGGGGACATTTTCTAGAAAAAGGAACTTCCAGAAAACATGTAGTTAACTAAAATGCTGTCCATTTTATGCATTCCTTTTGGTGTTTCAAAAGAAGTTTTAAGTATTTTGTATCTTACAAGCCTTATACAAGAGCACATCCAGTTTTTGATTCCTTGAGAACTATAGCAACTTGCCTGATTCAATCACATAAAAAGTAAATTACGTCTAGGCTAACTTTCCAAACATATTCTAACTTGTTATGCCTTCAGGTTTCATCTTCATTATTACCCTAACCTGTGACTCATGCTTGGATCTGTAAAGTAATAAGCTCCATTACCAGGTCTTGAAAAATTGGAAACTTTTTAACCAGTCATAACAAAAATATTTTAAGCACCTCTACTATGTCCACTACAATGTATCCTTGACCTTGAAGAGTTTATCATGTATTTGAGGAGAAGATAGTATGGTAATCCCTTGGACATGGTCATACTTTGTTTTTCTTTATGTCCTAAAGCATATTGCTTTAAGCATAATTTATATTTGATATGTACCGAATGGATGATTTATGAACTATAGAAGAATATATATGTATGTTTAAGTGCTGCACTGAAGCATTATAGAAATTTAGAGAAGGAAAATATTCAGGAGGGATTGAGTATCAGCAGTGGCAGTATTGCTACTACTATTGCTAGTGGTATTTAGAATCCATGCCTCTGAATCTAGACTATGCTAGCACATAGGCCAGAGTTCTTAAATGAGATCCCTTTGAAAGGAAAATAAAATACATATATGTATATGTGCACACACGCACACTTGCTTTAGTTAGTGTGCATATACTGAAAGAAAAACACCAATTGTATCTATGTAATGGAAAGAATAGTCTCTGGATGTGAAGTCAGAGTACCCAAGTTTAAGTCATAGTTCTGCAACTTGCAATCTTTGTGGCTTTGGACAAAAAAAAATCTCTTTATTAGGCTGTAGTTTTCTCATCTCTAAAATGAGGGAAGTGAATTACATGGCCTCTGAGGGTCATTGCTGTAGTGGTGGTGGTGGTGGTGGTGGTGGTGGTAGTAGTTGTTGTTGAAGCCCTTGGAATAGATATATTTTGAGGAAATGGATATAGAAGAAAGAGTAAGGGCTGAGAAAGAGAAGAATTAAAGAGAACCCTCAGAGTCCCATGATGGAGGGAAGAAAGGACTCAGGCAGGAGGAGAGGAAGTAAGGAGAATTAGGGTAAGTGGAGTTTATGTAATTTGAATAAGGAGAGAGTTTAAATAGCAATGGCCATTCAAAAGTGTTGTTCTATGAACAGGTCAAGGAGGATCAGAAAAAGCTATTTGGTTCAGTTAGATGCAAGTCACTGAAGAACTTAGAATATTTTATTAAAAGACAGATGCCAAAGGGATTAAATTTGCTCCACTGGAGATGGTAGCTATAAACTGTTCATTGGAGAGGGTTTGTTGCAAAAGAAAGGAGAAGAAAATTAGTATGTTAGCTGGGTCAAGTGTAACCTGTACATGTTTAACAACTGGGAGAAGAACTGGCGAGAATAAGTGTAGAGGAAGTGAGAGATAGGATATTTTAACATTTAAAAAGGCAGGTGGGAAGTTCATTAAATGACAAACTTTTATTAACCACTAAACTTATTATGCAGAGATTTATAAGAGTCTCTAACCTTAAAGAGTTTTTCAGAAAGATAAGACATACAAATAACTGTGGTTTGAAGTAGAATATGAAAAATGCTATAAGAAAGAAACACAGTGTTACGGAATTTTGTAGACTGGAATGATCAGAAAAGGCATCTTGGAAGAAGTGACATTTACACTGGAATTCAAAGGGTCAGAAGAATTTCAAAAGCCATAAATGAGAAATGGTTGGGAAGTGGCAGAAACTGTATGAGTAAAGGCTTGGAAGACATCTATGTGGAATGATGGTATAGTTTGACTAAAGCATAAGGGAAGTATTGTGAGATAAAACTGGAAAAGTAGGTTGGGGTCAGATTGTAAAAGGCTAATCAATGGTAAGCAGTGCAGTGACATTGAAGTTTTCTGGAGAGTTACATTAGGGCTGTGCATTAAAATGATGTATAACATGGTACTCTCATAATGTGGTATAGCATTGACTAAAAAAGGGGAAAAACTGGAGAAAGGAAGATGAAAGGAGGCTATTTCTGTGGTCAAGAGAAAAGGAAATTTTGAAAGAAAATGATTACAGGGGAAGTGAAAAGGATCTTATTAGCAAAATAAAAGGTCAAGTAAATATGATTAAATGAGAGTTTCTTGGGGCAGCTGGGTGGCGCAGTGGACAGGGCACTGGATCTGGAGTCAGCAGGACCTGAGTTCATATCCATCTTCAGACACTTGACACTAACTGGTTGTGTGACTCTGGGCAAATCACTTAACCCTGATTGCCTCCCTCCCTCCTTCCCACAAAATGAGACTGCCTTGCTTCACAGAATCAGATTTCCTGAGTTGGAAGGACCCTCAGAGACCTATATCTCAACAAGATTCTTCTATACGGCATATCCTTTTCTTTTTTTTGTTTTTGTTTTTAGGCAATTGGGGTTAAGTGACTTGCCCAGGGTCGCACAGCTAGTAAGTGTCAAGTGTTTGGTCTGAGGGGTCAGATTTGAACTCAGGTCCTCCTGACTTCAGGGCCCGTGCTCTATCCACTGCGCCACCTAGCTGCCCCTGTACAGCATATCCTACAAGTGGTAATTTTTTGTTTGTTTGAAGACCTTTACTATTGAGAGACCCACAACCCTCAAATCCGATCATTTCATTCTTGGTTGTGTCAGGAAGTTTTTCCACATTCTCAAATATTCAGATGGCTCTCTGATGTCATATTTCCTCTAATGATACAGATTGCAACCTATTCATTACCCCACCCCCACCTCCCAATTGTGTGAGACTCTTGTCCATGTCCTATAAATTCACTGCTAAGGACCTTCCTCTTTACATCACATGTATGCAAATAGCATACATGAGTTTTTACCCATTGATTATCCCTCACAATTACCGTGTGATATCTTTTTTAATGATTTTTTTAAACGACATCCTTTATTCTTCCTCTCTTTTGTAGTTCCTTTTGATATGGTGAAGCTTGCTCATTCTCACCATGCATCTCTGTATTATCCTTTGGGTGATCATCGTTTTTAATTATTTAGAGAATGACTCACAGCCATATAAAATGCATGGAATATTGGTATTAAAAGGATAGAACTTTGTTTCAGAGAAAAGTTTGGGGCCATTGAAAAAAAAATTTGTGATTTCCCCAAAGCATTCCAGCCTATTCTCTTGCTTCTCCTTAGTTCTGTATCCAACTCATTGCCCTATCTGGAATAGCTCTTGCCTATGTAAAGGTACTTTATAGTCTAGATAATAGGCATTCTTCATTCACTCGGTTTTTCCTATGTGAATGGTTAGACCAAACACTTTTTTGAATATTCATTGGTATCATCCAGAAGGAGGCATTAGGTGTTCTTGGGCTTGATGCAATCAGTATAATATGGTTTCCAAAGAGGATCATCTGGGGAACTTCCCCATCTACAAAGAATATGTCTTCAATTTGTACTCTATCCTGGATCTCTTCCATGACAGTGGCAAAAAACCTTTGTAGTTTTATTGTTTTATGTCTATTCTGATATGAAACATCAAATAATTATCAAATATGGATATTTCTGATGTCTTTCACAATTTTTGCATAATTTTAATGTATGAATGAGAGACAATAGCTTTTAAGGCAGTATTTTCCTCTGGCAAATGAAATGCTTTTTTAAATTAACTTTTTCCTTACATCAAGGCGAGGTTCACCTCTTTAAATTTCCACCAGTTGTTCTTAGTGCTACCCTTGGGACCAACTTGATCAAGTCCAGTACTTCTTCTATATGACAGTCTTTCAAATACTTGAAGATAGCTATTATGTTCTTAGTTTTTTTTTCCTATCCTATGCTAAACGTCTTCAGTTCCTTCAACTAAGCATACCATGATTTTGAAGCTTTCACCATCCTGCTTGTTCTTCTTCTGGACACCTTCCTGTTTACTTGATTCCTTCCTATAATATGGCATACAGAACTGACCAAAATATTCCAGATATGGTCTGACCAGAGCAAAGTGCAGAGAGATTATTACCTTTCCCTTTCTTGACAGTATATATCCTATTAAGCAGACTGAACTTGTAATCCAGTAAAATACGCAGTTTTTTTTTTAAAGATAAACTGCTTTCTGTCCCCATTTTGTACCTGTGAAGTTGATTTTTGGTTCCAAAAATAAGACTTTATATTTTAAAAAAATTAAACATCATATTAAAATTCACACAGCAGTCTAGCTGAGCAAAATTTTTCTGATTCCTGATTAAAAATACAAAATTAGAAAGGGGTGAATGTGCTAGAGGTAGACATGATGATAGCTGATAATGAAAAAGAAGGCCAGAAGAACTGTCTCACGAATGAAAAGCACAGAAATCCAGGCTCAGACAAGTATGCTATACTTTAATAGATCCTAAGGGCATTACTATTTGGTAACTGATGATTAATAATGATGACCCTGAGTTATCAAGATGAAGTTTTAGTTTTGAACTATTTAGTTTCTTTAAGAAGACTATTTTTAGAAATATTTTTAGAAATATTCTCATCAAAAATAGCTTAAGTAACAAAATCTTTTTCACATTTTTAATGAATAAACTTCAGTTATCTGTAAAGTTTACTTACTTGGATTGAAGGCAATGTGGTTTACTAGAAAGATTAATGAACCTGGAGTCAGGAGACTTGGGCTCAAATCCTGGCTCTGAATTGAGTGTAATTCACTTAACCACTCTGAGTCTTCATTTCTTTTTCTTTAAAATGGAGATGAAGCTATTCATTTTGCCCATGTCACTTGGTTGTTTTGAGGAAAGCACTTTGTAAACCCTAA
Organism: Vombatus ursinus; assembly: GCF_900497805.2. Lineage (NCBI taxonomy): Eukaryota > Metazoa > Chordata > Mammalia > Diprotodontia > Vombatidae > Vombatus > Vombatus ursinus. The sequence continues at coordinate 73,204,508 of NW_020954569.1, read as the reverse complement.
AGTGGAAAATAAACATAAGTTGATGTTGGTACCCAAGACGTGTGGATTGGTGAGAAATTACTGCCTATATTATTTGTTAGGTAAAATGCTAAAACTTTGATGCAACTTGGATCTGTTAGAATTGAAAAATGTCAAAATTATATTTTTTGGAGACAACTTTCATAATAAGTTATCTCTAGTCATACTGTTAAGTGAAAACGGTGACAAAATAGGATTATTATTTTAAATTAGGGCTATTTAAAATTAGAAATGCATGTTTTGAAATGTTTAATGATACTTGTATGTTTTTAGCATATCATTGTTTGAGAACACATAGAGCAAATAAAGCTTGTGTTGTCCCTAGTACTTCTGTGCCCTGGCATATAGTAGGCACTTAATAAATGCTTGCCGAATTGCATTGGAATTATTTAGGAAGAAATATTTTATTTATGTTTTATTAATGTTTAAATTTCATGATTCAGCAGCATAAACTTTTTGTTTCAAGCAGGTGTCTATTAATGGTACTTTTGCCTTTCAGCTTTTCTGGGAGAAGAGGCTACAAGGACTTAGTGCATCAGATGTAACAGAACAAATTATAAAATCTATGGAACTTCCAAAAGGTCTTCAAGGTAGCATATTTAGCATTTTGTTATCCTTATTGGGTACATAGCACTTAAGGCACTTTTTTTTTTAAGCCAAGGAGAGTGAATTTAAATTTACCATATGTTGTAGTTTGTGATTTTACTCACTGTATGAATTAAGTCAGAACTTTGGGAAAATTCAAAGTTTATACTTGCTCTATCACACCTGGGTCAATATCTGTCCTGCCATTGTTTTTAGCAGTAGCTGCTGATGGCCAATAGAATTCACATTCTGATTTCTTAATCAGTATTGGTAAATGGGAATGAGAATCACATTCATTTCAATCAATCGCTGCTTAAGAAGCAGCAGTAAGTGAAAACTTTCATAGAAGTTTCTTTTGCTGGTATACTTGGCATCTTTTAAGTCTACTTTTTGGAAAATAATGTGTGCTGTTTCTTAATCTTTAAAGTCTGATTTACACAATGTAAAATACACAGTTTTATTCATAAATATCTATATGTAATTAGTGGTTCAGTATTATCACTTAACATTCATGAAAATGATTGCTTTACGCAGTTAATATTCAATAATTTTGCATTTGTTGCTCTAGTTTAATATAAATAAAATTAAATGTAAATTAAAATTTATAACCATTTCTTCTATCACTTTGGGTGTTTTTTAATAGGGATTTGAAGGATCATAGAGTTAGAGCTGGAAGGAGTTATAAAAGGTATTACTATAGCACAGTTTTGAAGCCTTGATATAATGATTATTGAGATATTGTTATATATGATTATAACATAGATGGCTTGGAAGAGATGGCTTGGAGGTAGTGTGGAAGCCTCGTTAATGCTAAAATATATTGTAAAACTATTCAGGATCCAAAGGACATATTAGGAATATTTGGATATAATGTTACTTTAGAAAGAAACCAGATCAAGACAATAGTTGATTTGATGAAATGTAGCCTATTTATAGAAACACAATACCTTGGAATCTTTTTGGTTATTTTGAATGGTTATTAAAATGTTCAGTCATCTTTATAGTATAATTTCATGCAAATGTTAAAAAAAATGAGAGAGAAAGAGAGAGTGTCTATATAGGCATATAAGATTTGTTACTAAGTTAACATATGTTCATAAAAAACAGGCTATTTCCAGATGTTTAGTATGTCTCGTTAATTTCTTGTAAACATTTTTTTTTTAGGGGTTGGCCCAGGTAACAATGACGAGACTCTTTTATCGGCTGTTGCCAGCGCTTTGCACACCAGCTCTGCACCAATAACAGGGCAAATCTCTGCTGCTGTGGAAAAAAACCCTGCTGTTTGGCTTAATACATCTCAACCCCTTTGCAAAGCCTTTATTGTTACGGATGAAGATATTAGGTGAGGTGATTTTAACAGAAAGTTGTTTTGTCTTTGAGTCAACGCTTTTAGGAATTATCCCATTTCTGCTACTTGGTAAATTTTTTTTTTAGTGTTGGATAAATCACTAAATCTCTCTAGGCTTCAATTTCTTTTCTGTAAAATGGGATTGTTGAACTAGATGACCTATAAAGTTTCTTCTAGCTCTTATTCTATGATCTGTATATTATTCTTTGTGTTTAGCATTATTGCTGATTTTTAAAAATCATTTTGTTTTGATTTATCATCTGTCAAATAATTATTGTTTGCCTTAATTTCCTATGTCATGGACTTGTGGGGATAAACAAGATAGTAAATGATGCTTTTAACATATAACTGCACTGACAATTATAAGTGCCATTATGATGTTAATGGGGATAACAAAAATGGATGTCTGTCCAGCAGTATCTTTCATTTGATTTGTATTTTTCCTGTAGTTTGCATATATAATTGTTTTATCAATGCCTTTCATTGTGGGTTTTTTTTTGTTTTGTTTTGTAGGCTTTGTAATGCCCTTGCTTAAATTAATTCCATTTCTAATCACAGTCCAGATTAGCTTGTCTTGCTTTTGTTTTGAAGTATCTCACAAACATGTGTTGATTTAGTTGTACTTTAGGGGAGAAATTTATTATTCATGTATGTAGGCACAGCACTTTACCTCATGCCTGAGTAATTGCTTTGGTGTAACAGGAAACTTATTTTTCTCATGTCTAATTCAGCACAATTATGTGATAGAGACTATTGATTACTTTGGAATTGGTAGATTCCTCTCCAGGCTCTACTTATGACTCTTATCATGCCACAGTAGCCTTGTCTGAAGAGAGTCTTCAAGATTGTATTTAGTGCTACAGAATCAAATACTCTCTTGATATAAATAAATGAGTCCATTTTCTACTTGCCATCTCTTTCACCTTTATGACCCTAAAGATGTAGTCTACTTTAGAAAGTGACTTATGGAATCCTGCTGGCTTCTTCCTAATTTTAAATAATGATGCCTTCATTGCAAGTAGAAACCATTCTCAAAGATTTTATAAAGATGACGGAGCATATTGGCTAGTAGCTATTAATGTCTTCTTCACTTTTATCACTTTTTTTTTGTGATCTACACACATATTTATAGAAGCCACATTATATTCATTTCTCTTATTTGATTTTTCTTCCCCTCAACCTCCAATATTTATTTTCTTCCTATATACCAAGTCCTTTCCTGCATCCCCAAATTCCCTCGTGTTTAAGAAATTCTTAAAGACCCTACCTGTTGTCTTCTCTTTTTCAACCAGACTTCTTCTACTTTGTCTCCTTTTGCACTCTTTAAAATTCTCTGCAATGTGCCTTCCAACCTCATCACTTGTTCGCCTTAATACTGTCTTCTCTTTTGGTTTTCTTGATATTGTGCTCTCTTGGTTCACCTACCTATCTAAACACCCCTTCTCAGTCTCCATTATTGAATCCTTATTCACATTATACTATGCTCCCTGACTATGGGTATACCCCAAGGCTCTGTCCTGGACTCTTTTTTCTTTCTATAAACTCTAATTTTGATGACATCAACTAACATTAGTTTAATTATCATCTCTATGCAGATAGCTTGAGGATCTATATATCCAGCCCATTTTTTTCTCCCAATCTCCAGTCTAGTATCACCAACTAACTGCCCATTGGGCATTTTGGGCTGGATGTGCCATAGCATCTCAAGCTTAACGAAAGAATGCATTGTTTTTTTACTCTCAGCCCTCTCCCAAAACCACCACTCTGTTGTTAAGTCCCTCCTCTACCATCTTGACTTAGTGTTACCACTGGACTCTGATGACTGTGGTGGAGAGAGTTGGGCTGATGACTTTGTTGCAACTCTGCCTCACTTAAATCCAATTCACACACAAGTTAAATCATCACCCCATGATGTCATTGGTCCTCAAACCTCTGAAAATGCCTCTTAAGGCTTTGTTTTTTAAGGCTTCTTTCCCTAAATTCAGTCCAAAATTTAAAAACCCACCATTGTTGAAATTCAGGTCAGCCTTTTCTCCCTACATATTCTCTGTTTTTCTCATCTTTCCATTTTTATTGGATATACCCCTCTAGGAACACAGCATAGTGTAGAAAGAACCCTGGATTAGGGCCACAATTTATTAGGCTTCTCTGAGAACTTATTGAGGCTCTGTGACTATAAGATGGACCTGTATTCTAGTGTGGTGTTATGAGGAAAGCACCAAATTGCAGTCAGGAGATCTGGGTTTCAGCTTTGACTGCATTACCAAGCAGCTGTGTGATCTTATAATATTGATGCACCTCTATGAGTTATTTCCTCATCTCTAAAATTTTAATAAAATATGTAAGGAAGCCTACAGAAGAGGGATTTTAAGAAGACACTTACCATGGAAAACAGTTTCAAATGAGTCATATGTATGAGTAGGTTTTAAAATGTCAGTTCTGTACTTAACTTTTATGTCAACCTGAATCTTTTATGTTGAGAGTGGATCACATTGGGAAAGGTTCCAACTTGCTTTAAAAATAATTTCTAAATTTTCTTTTAAGGCTTTCCAAACCAGGTAACATGATTTCTTTTGTCTCAGAATATAACTTCAAGAGATGCTCCAAACGATTTTGTGTGTGTGTGTGTGTGTGTGTGTGTGTGTTTGTGTTAACTCTTATGCCTGAGCAAATATGTGAGTGTGTGCTTAGTAATGTCTTAGTCTTTTCTGTTCATGAAATTAAATGGGAAAAAATATGTCAGCCAAAATACATCTAAAAATGTATAGTATGTTCCTTTTTGGTGTTTTTTCTTTAATGTTGTATTTTTAGTAGTCAACAACTTCATTTACAAAAATAGTCTAATTTTACTGAATTATCTTGTCTCAAGTTCATGTGATTAACTCTCCCTTTACCATCTTTTGAGAATGTTTGGAGAATTAAAAATAGCCTATGAAGTGTATTTTAGGAGGTAACAGAGCTATTTAAAATTAGAGCTTTTTATAGTTCCCTAGAGTAACAAAATCTGTTTTGTTGTTGGTTATTTGATGAAATAAAATATCATGTTTCACTCATTAGCATTGGTTCTTTTCCCCTCTCTACTAATTTGTGGTTGAACTAGTGTCTTTCTTCCTGGAATACTTCTCCTCTACCAAGACAAGCATCTTTCTACATGTGACTTGTTAGCATCTTTCCCCAATTCTGATACTCTTAAAATTCCACATCATCTACAAAGCACTTCCTGACTAACTGGAAATATAATGGTGCTTCCCCTCCTCCTTCCATTTTCACATTGTCTGAACATGTAATTCCCATGACTCACTCTTTATTCAAATTCACACAGAATGAACTTGTACCTTTGGTTAGAGGCAGTTTGGTACAGTGGAAAGAGCACTAGGTCTGGAGTCAGAGGATCTGGGTACAAATTTCTTTCACTCCCTGAGTGACTTGGGAAAAATCACATTGTCTCCCTGAGTCATTTTCCTTGTTTATGAAGTGAGAGGTTGGAATGCATGGTCTCCTAGGTCCCTTCTAACTTTAAAACTCTGATCTTATATATTGATATTTATGTTTTATAAGTGTTTATGTCTATGTTGGTCCCCAATAGTTCTGTTTCTAAGATAGGTTACTGAAGCCTAAGTTTCTGTGGGATGGGTACTTTGTATATATAACATGTGCTACACATGTCTGGCACAGAACTCTATAACAGAGAATGGGAAATAATGAACCCTTAGGTTACATTGATAGCAATTACAAGGACAAGAAAAGAAAATTATTTCTCCATGATTAAAATTAGTATATTCAATTCAAAAAACATTTATTAGGCGCCTACTATTTCCTTGACACTGCTAAATATGCTAAGGATACAAAAAGAGGATAAAAGTGACACTGCTAACAATGAAAATGGCGTTTGTAACCGGAACGATCATGTTACAACTTAGATAACTCTTTCTACACCGATCTATTGTGAAATTTGATATTTGTTTGCAACTCTGACTCTTAGATTTACAGATAGCACAAAGTTTTTACTCAGAGCAATCCTGTTCCTAATAGCTTTCTGCTGACTGATCTGTCAGCTTCCAGATAGTCAGACATATGCCTCACTGCTGTAGACTGTCTCAGTGGATCTTAATTGAAGTGACTTGTTTCCTTGTTCTCCTCCTTTTGTGATTGCCACACTTTATCTGCTTTACATTTCTGCTTTGGGCACCACCATACCAGTAAAGCTTTATGAGAAAAAATAGGTCTATTAATTTTAACATGTATAAAGACATTCTTTAATTTCTGGTAAAGTCAGATGATCTTTTTCCTGTTTGCTTTCTAATAAGTTTTAAAAATTACTATGAAAATATGTAATATACTTTTTTAAACCATAAATGAAAGAAAACTTGTGATAGCTGAAAGTCTGAACTTCTAATTCAGAATTCATTGTTGATAATGCTTCAAGATAGGAAGGATTCTAGGGGTAGAAAGGCTAGAATAGTTAAATTACGGAAAAGAGAGTAGTCTAATAGGCAGAAGGAAATTTTAGTTGTTCATTCAGTAAATAGATTATGAGAATATTGTTTGTAGCTGCTACTTTTAAACTCAACATTAAATTGGTTAAGTGAAATAATTGATTTTTAGGATCATGAAATCCCCAGTCTAGGTAACAAATCTTTTACTACTACATATTTGAGCATATTTAATTACTTTCATTGAATTTGATGTTGGTTGGAGCAGATGGCCTTTGAGGAACCTTTTAGCCCAGAGCTCTTATTTTAACAGTGTCTTATGCTCCCTCCACTGAAGTAGCTCACAGTCTCTCATAAGCTTAGTAGCTAGATCTTCATAAGTTCTGTATGCACACGGGGGCTTGCCAATCTAGTGATGAGCCTTTCTGATCTTAAGTAACAGGCCAGTCCGTGTGTATGTAACAGCTCTACCATCCATCGCCAGACCTATACCTGAAGGCTTTGCAGCTTGGTGTAGGACTAGCCTAAGCTTATATTCTGCTGGTGTACCCTTAAAGAAGTAAATGGGGGCAGCTAGATGGCACAGTGAACAGAGCACCAGCCCTGGAGTCAGGAGGACCTGAGTTCAAATTCAGCCTCAGACACATAACACCCACTAGCTGTGTGATTCTGGGCAAGTCACTTAACACCAATTGCCTTACCAAAGGGGGGAAAAAAAGAAGTTAATGCCACGTCCACACCATTATGGGTTATTGAATTTGAGCTATGATGGAAGATATCTGAATAAATGTCTTAAATATTCTGTCCTTAGATTTATCCATTTGGCCCTAGTACTGTTATAATAAAGAACCATTTAATGATGGCCATGCAGTGGAAATAACAATAACAACTGCAGTAGCAGCAGCCAGCATTTATGTATCATTTCAATGTTTGCAAAGTACCTTTACTTGTAATCTCAGGTGATCCTTATAACCACCTTGGGAGGTAGGTGCAATCATTATCCTATTTCACAAATGAGAAAACTGAAACTGGGAGAGGTTAAGTGACTTGCTCACAGTCACATAACTAGTTAAGAGGCTGAGGCAGACTTTAAACCAGTCTTCTTGACTCTGTAAGTTCACTTCTCTATCAGCTATGCCAAACCTTTCCTTTTCAGAAGTGTTAAAACTTTACATAGTAGAGATTATCATGCATCCTTTAGTGAATGCTTGTGAAGTAGTTCTTTTCTCCTCCCTTATCAACAAGAAATGATTAAAATTAAATAATCTAAAAAAAAAGATTAAATAGCCTAAGGAAAATCTATACATGGAAAAGGGCCAATGCTTATTTTTATATTAATATACTTACGAAGTTAATTCTACTCTCCTTCTCCACTGGCTTCTTCCCTTCTGTCTTACACACATTCTCACGAGTCCCTAATTTAAAAAAAAAGCCTTCTGTTGGCCCATCTGGTCCATCCATCTTATGTCTTGCCTCACTTTTCACCTTCAATGCTAAACTTCTGGGAAAAAAAAGGTTGTCTATACTTGGTGTCCCTGTTTTCTCACTACTGTCTTTTCATCTTCATTCAGTCTGATTTTCACTGCCATGATTCTAGTCTCTGAAACCTGCTCTTTCAAACATAACTAGTGATCTAATCTTCAAATTCAGTGACCTTCCTTTGTGTCCTCATATTCAAACTTTTTTTTTTACTACTTTTTAACAAAGTTGACCGCTACCTCCTCCTGATAATTCCAACGCTATTGACTTCAGAGATACCATGCTCCCTTGTTCTTAACCTAACTTCTTTAAGCACTTCTACTCTTTCTCTTTTTTGATTTCTGAGTGTCTTTCCAACTTCTTAATGTGGGTATTCATTAATAATTGGTCCTCTCCTTCTCTACCTGGTCTCTTTTTTGGCAATCTCATTAAGTCCCAAAGCCTCACCTACTACTCTACACAGTTAACTTTCCTATAGAAGAAGGATTTTATTTGTTTTATTCTGAGGGAAGAATAATAGGTAGAAATTATAAAAAGGCAGTTTGAATCTAGTATAAAGAAAAAATTCCTATAGTTAGGATTATTTCAAGATGGAATGGGATACCTTGTGAGGTCAATAAGATACCTTGTCACTGGAAGTATTCCAGGAGAGGCTTTATGATTACTTGTCAGGGATGTTGCAGAGGGTATCTCTGCTTCAGGTTGTGGGCCCACATGATGACTACTGAGTTTCATTCCTGCTCTAAAATTCTATGAGTCTATATTTTTTATCATGACTTATATGTCATCATGACACTTCCAACTCAACATATCTCAAATCAAACATTACTTTTTCCTGGTAAGACTCTTCTTCCATCTGATTTTACAGTTTCAGCTTGTGGTGCCAACATTCATTTTCTCATGCTCATAACCTTGGAGGGTTTCCTTTCCTCTAATAACCTTTCCTCTCACCTCTTCTATCCAGTTACTAAATTGTTTATTCCACCTCCACAACATCTTTTGCATCTATTCTCTCTTCTCTATTACCACTATCACCTTTTCTCATCACCCATTATAGATCCATATTACCGTTTGCCTAACCTTAGACTGTTTTAATAGCCTCCCAACAGATTTTCCTGGTTATACTTTTTGCCATTCTCTCATTCAGCTTTTATATCCCTACCATGATAATTTTCCCTTTGCAAAGATTTGGTCATGTCATTCCCCTATTCACAAATTTCAATGGCTCCCTATTGCCTTACAAGTAAAGTTCAAACTTCTTTGCCTGATATTCAAGGTGCTCCCCAATCTGATGTTACTCCACCTTTCTAGACTTTCCTCATATCATTCCATTTTTATACTTGTTATAGTCTGGCCAAAGTAGTCTATTCTCTATGCCCCAAATTGTGTATTCTTCTGTCTCTTACCTATATCTAGAGGGCATTTCCTCATCCTTTTCTCCTACTGAATTCCTATTCATTCTTTAAAACCTAACTTAAATACTGTCTTCTTCATTTAGTCTTCCCTAATCCTACTAGTTAGTGACAACTTTTCCCCATCATCCACATATAATACCGGGTTTTGCAGTGCATTATAATGCTTTTTTTTTTTTTTTGAGATGCAGCATGGCATAGTTAATAAAGAGCTAATGCTGTAGAGAAGATGTCAATTAACACTGGCAGGGGAAGTTACTCACCAGCACTCCCTATATCAATTATATCACAGATATGTTTTTAAGAATACATTTTGGGTGTAATATTAAGTATTAGTTATGTTTTAATAATTGTATTTTATGTGCCACTAAATAATAAGCAGCATGTGAAAAGACCTTCTTGTCTAGACTCTGTATGTCTCCTAGAAGCTAGCCCAGTGTTCTTCGCATATTTTAAACTAAATGTGTTTTGATTTATTGAATGAATGACCTGGATTATATTTATATTAACATTTTTTTTATTTCCAACTCATTATCTTCTCCATGATCCATCTTCAGTATATATTTTAATAGTCTTACCTTTGGGGCAGCTAGGTGGCGCAGTGGATAGAACACCAGCCCTGAAGTCAGGAGGACCTGAGTTCAAATCCTGCCTCAGACCAAACACTTGTCACTTACTAGCTGTGTGACCCTGAGCAAGTCACTTAACCCCAATTGCCCCCCGAAAAATAGTCTTACCTTTGAAGGAACACATTCAGTATTTTAATCAACAAATATTTATTGAACATCTCCTTTGTATGGCCTTCTATACTGCAGGAGCTCTTAATTTGAAGTTCATGGACTTGTATTTAAAGTATTTTGATAACTATTTCAACATAATTGATTTTCTTTGGAATTTTATGTATTTTACTTTATGCATTTAAAAACATTATTCTGGAAAGGGGCCCATAGGCTTCACCAGAATGCCATCAGAGTACATGGCGCAAAAATAAGGTCAAGAACCTCTGCTTAAGAGAAGTATTGAGACACATAAGAATAGTCTTACAAAGAATTTTCAATGTAAATGATTGTTTTAAGAACTATAGTTATTTATGAGGAATTGATTCCTATTTTTCTCTTTTAAAAAGTTCATGGGGAAGCTAGGTGGCACAGTGGATGGAGCACCAACCCTGGAGTCAGGAAGACATGAGTTCAAATCTGGCCTCAGATACATAATATTTCCTAGCTGTGTGACTATGGGCAAGTCACTTAACCTCAATTACCTCACCAAAAAAAAAAAAAAAAAAGAAAAGTTCGTAAAATTAACTTGCCATATTATGTCATTTATGGTTTTTATAATTGTTGATTTTGGAATGAAATACCAGAGTTCTCTAAAGTGAGTACCCTGTATCCCTAGTGGCCTGTGGCATGATCTGAAAAGGTAATCTAAAGGTGGGTGGAAATATGGTCCTATTTTACCCCACTCTGTGATAGCCAACTTACATGCAGTATATCTATACCACCTCCTTCTATTCACCCATTATCTCAGCATTCACCCACCTTACCCTTTCCTACATCTGGTCACTGGTGGCTTTCTAATCTCCCAAACTCTCCCCTTCTGTGTTGGGTATAGGTTATAACTCAACCATGGCCCCCAGCAGCAGCTACACAGGCAAACTAATGCCATACCCTTATACCCTCAGCATTCCTACACCCTGCCCTCCAAATCACTTTGTGGCTAGATCAGGAACCCCTTAGGATGTTGGCTCTCCACTTTAGAGCAGTGGGTTGAATAAGTCTCCCTCTCTCCTTTTATATTTTTGATAGTAAAGAGCAAAAAGCACAGAATAGGTAAGCATAGATACAGATCTCATTATATCTTTTCTCCCTCAAACTCACATTTTTTTTTGAACTTACATATCTCTGTCCAGGATACTACTATTATTCTGGTTTCCCAAGTTTGTGATATTCCCATTATCTTTCATTCACTCAACTGAAGCTGTTCTCTTCAAAGTTACTAGTTTAATTTGCCAAATCTATTATTTCTCAATCTTGAACTTTTGCCAGGATTTGCATTGTTGACCAGTCTTTCCTCCTATATTGTTCTCTTTTCTCTGGATTGCTGAAAATATTTGTGTCATCTATAAAAATTCACCACTATACACTTCAACTTGGAAAATGAATCTTCTAATCTATTTAAAATTTTTCCAAATAAAGATTTTTAGTGGATTTTAAACTCATTTGCCAAAAATATTAAAATGCAACACCTGACTAAGTTTGCAAAAAACACCACCGCTTGATTGACATCAAAGAAGATAGAATATTTACTAGCTGAATTTCAACAACAACAACAAAAAAAAACACTTTGCTTAATTGATGGATGGGATTGAAAACATTAGTTTCATGATTTAATAATGATAGCCAACCATCTACTTATTCAATATGGATCTTTGGGTCTTTGTGTGAAATCTTTTTCAACTACAGCCATTAAAATAAAGTATCAAAATACATTGAGCTTCAAACTAGTCCTTTGATTGTTGTATTGTAAATTGTTAAACTAAGATTTAAAAATAATGGAGCACATTGAATCATATTGCTCTCACTAAAACAGATTGTGGTCTGCACTGGTGGAGGCCACATTTAATTCACAGATTTCATCAAATTATCATTCTGATTTTTATGAACATCAAGAGGCCCTAGGAAAAAATAAAGAACAAGAATTGCTTTGATTCTTTTTCAAGAATTTAATACTTACCTGAGTTAATGTTTTTAGTGAACAGGAAAAGTTTTTTTCCCCTTACCATTAATAAATAAATAGTATTTTATTTATAAGTAAATAAGTGATATTAATAATGATATTTTTAAATAATTATTTTAAGAATATTTCATCTTCATCTCATCCTTTTTAAATTTCTAGATTTTGAGATAATTTTATATATCTATAATTAAGCACGGTAGGACATTTAATTTACAAATTAAATAAAATATACATATAGTAGAGGAATATGTTCTTAATGGGTTACGCACTCAGAAATTTTGAAGATCTCTGTGATAGACAAATGACCCCTTAGGTATCAGGTGTTCATCAGTTAGTTGACATAAATACTACTTTTTAGGGCTTAAATTGATGTTTTAATGGATAGGTCAGAGAATTTGTAAGGAATAATTATATATATTCCAACAAAATCAGAATGATGGCATTGTGTACCAAAAAAAAGAAGCTATTTCTGAGAATTTGAGACTAATTTCAATGGAGCATAATAGTTTTCTCCATTACTTATATGCATATATTCACATAAATATCTTAAGTTGATGTAGTTGAGAAACTTTATTAGTTTCTTAAAACCTGCCTGAATAGTACAAAAAATTAATAAGATTTGTATGTGATTGTCTTATTTTTCTATTCACTGATAGTGTAGGAACTAAGTAATGTCAAAGTATGAATTTTACTTAAGATGTTTATTAACCTTAAGACATTGTTTAGTGTAGTATTTGGGATTTGAGGGCATATTACACATGAGAACTTTTGTCATTGAATTATTATCTAGATATAAACTTAAAGGTCTTGTTTTCATTGATCTAGTTTTGTGTAGCTTCATGATATCCACAAAATATTAAAAAGTACCAATGAAAGGCTTTCAGTTCATTGGGTTAATCCTTTATGAAAAATGTTTGGAAAGCATGAGCAAGAATCATACAGAAAGAAAAGGCCTGGGTAGTTTGTGGTCTATTCTAGTGGAAGAACGTGCCTGATATGGCATGGAGTATTTTGAAAGTTTTGTCAGCAGAAGTTGAATTCTGACAAGTTCTATGAGAATGGAAAGGCTTAGATTAAGAGTGTGGTCCCGGTGGTAAACTGTTTGTTTGTTGTCTGAAGACCTGCCTATCAAAATTGGATTGGCTCATGGCCAGGTTGTCCATATGGTCTTAAAATTTTTAGGTCACAACAAATCTTGAAAACCATATTCTAAGTCATCAAGGGGCTATTTGTGGGTATGTTTTCCACTGTATGAAATCACATATTCTTTAATTTTTTAAGACCAGACAAGAATTGTATAGGATAAGAAGATAGAAATGAATTGAGGTCTGTACCGGTAGAGTCCATGTTGAGTTCACAGATTCGTCACATTATCAATCTGATTAAGTAACCAGAGGCTCTTCAAAAGAAAAACAAAACAAAACAAGCATACTGTTTCTTTGTGAAGAATTTAAAACTTAGAACTTTCTGAAGTTGTGGTAAAAGTATAAGAATGGTCTTTTGATTTTCTTGTGAGAGTCTTCAATATTTTCTCATTTTTTAAAAACAGAAAACAGGAAGAACGAGTACAACAAGTGCGTAAGAAATTGGAAGAGGCACTGATGGCAGACATCTTGTCACGAGCTGCCGATACAGAAGAGATGGATATTGAAATGGACAGTGGAGATGAAGCATAAGAATATGATCAGGTAAATAAAAAGTAGAGCTAGTAAGACTGCAATCTTGTATTAGTTGCACAGAAATGAACATTTTCAAAAAGCTATGAATTTCTAAGATCATTAACTTATGTCACCATATGAAAGAGACTGTTCTTTGAATGAATAAATTGATTAACAAGCATTTATTAAGCACCTACTAGTGCACAGGATACTTCCAGGTGCTGGATATAAAGTAAAGTAGGCTCTGACCTCAGAGAGTTTATTTTTTATTTGGGTAGACACATACACATGGAAGTATATGCAAAATATATATAGATTATTTCCAGGGGTGTAAGGAGGGGAAAGTATCACTAGGTAGAAAGGTCAGAAATGTATCATGGAGGAGATAGCATTTGAACTTAGCTTTAAAGAATACATTCTAGGAATAGGGGACATCAGATGAATAAAGCATTTTTCTATAAATAATCAGTAAAGTTGAGTTAACTGTTAGTTATTAGGAAATAAAATCTTAACACCTACATAAAGTAGATGGGCTGCCTTGTGAAATAGTGAGTTCCCCTTATTGAAGCTATTTTAGCAGAGGCAGGATGACCACTTGAGGATAATAGGTATTATTGACTATGTAAGGAGCTAGGTGGCACAGTGAATATAGTGCCTTGTCTGGAGTCAAGAAGACTCATCTTTGTAAGTTTGAATATGACCACAGACACTCACCAGCTGTGTGTTCCCGACCAAGTCACTTAACCCTGTTTGCCTTAGTTTTGTCATCTATAAAATGAGCTGGAGAAGGAAATGGCAAATCACTTTCTTTGCCAAGAAAACCTTATACGGGATCACAGAGTCAGACATGACTGAAACAACTGAACGACGACAAAAGATTTTTATCTTCCGAAGTCCCTACTAGCTCTTAGAATCTGTGACTCCATGATAATTATTTCTTTTAACTGGCATTCTGGTATTTCAGAAAACTGATAGGACTTTTTTTCTTTTGTTATGTACAACTCTGATATTAGTGAAAGAAATCTCTTTTAATCATCCAGTTACTTAGTTGAGTAGATAAAGATCCCTGTTATGAATACCCTTCAATTAAAATTCATGGTCAAGGAGCTGGGAATTGTAGTCAACTGAATTATTCTGTTAAAATTCTTTTTTTTTTTGTATGTAATTGTGCAAAAGTAACATGGTGAAAATAGCCTTTAGTTGGAATTTCTAAAAACTTAGAGGGTCAAAATGTTTCACTATGAAATATAGAAAAAGAAGTATTTCTACTTCTAGATCTGGAAGGTTATTTTTAGTGGAAAATTAAAACTGTGCTTATATCACCATAATTTTTAAAAGCACTTTATAAAAATGTTAGATCCATTATGTCTGATTAGGACTATTGCCTCAATCCAACCCTTCCCCTCACCAAAACAACAAAAACAAAAAAAAAAGTGTTTGAAACTACATGGAAATGAAGTGTTCCCTCTTTGTCTTACATAATTTGCATGAGGCTCAGTGGTATTCTTGTATTATTTAAATTTCCTTTCCTTTATCTTTAAAGTCTTTCTCCTGATCACTTGGTTGCAGATTTTTTTGTTAATCATTAGAATTATTACATTTAACTAGTATGTGTCTTGGAATTTTAAGTGTATGATTTTTTTTTCCTGAATCTGTGGATTGATTCTTTTATTGGAACTTTTTTCCGTCCATGTTCAGAAGTTCCGGGCAGTTTTCTTATATTATTTCTTATGTTATGATATTCAGGTTTTTTTTTTTGACTTGTCTTATTCTTTTGGGAGACCCATAATCCTTAAGTTGTTTCCACTTATCCTGCCTTTGACATCAATATATTTTGCTTGTCTCAGAGATTACATTTTCTTTTAATGTTACTTTTTTTTGCTTTTCTTCAAGATTTGTCTTTCATTTCTCTGTTTACATCCCCAATTAGTTGTTTTATATTTTTCTCTTTGGTGAGGTTTGCCACTGTGGTTTCAAGTTTTTTTTATTCTGCCAATTATTTCTGCTGTGCCTGCCATAAATTTTAGTTTTGCAATTCTTGTTTCTCTCTTAAATTATTCATGAATATCTCTTGGCCTCCTTGTTCTTCCTCCAAATAATCCATCTCTAATGCTTAGCATTTCTCCTATGTCCAGAATGCTCTCCCTCCTCATATCTGCTTCTTGGCTTCGTTAGTTTCCTTCATGTCTTAGTAAAGTCCCACCTTTTTTGCAAAAAAAACCTTTCTCAGTCCTCCTTAATCTTACTGTCTTCTTTTTGAGACTATCCCCAATTTATCCTTTTTTAATTTTTCTTTTTTATGTTGTCTTCCCCATTAGACTGTGAGCTCCTTGAGAGCAGGAATTAAATTTTTTCTTTCTTTTTTAAAATAATTTATTTATTTTTAGTTTTCAACATTCACTTCTATAAGATTCTGAGTTTTAAATTTTCTTCCCCTTCCTTTCCTCCCCCCTCCCCAAGATGGCATATAATCTCATATAAGCTTTACTTATACATTCATATTAAGTGTATTTTCACATTAGTCATGATGTATAGAAGAATTAGAACTAATGGGAGGAACCACAAGAAAGAAGAAATAAAACAAAACAACAAAAGAAAAGGAGAGCAAGTAGTATGCTTCCATCTGCATTCAGACTCTATGGTTCTTTTTCTGGATGTGGATAGCATTTTCCATCATGAGTCTTTTGGAGTTGTCCTAGATCCTTGCATTGCTGAGAAGAGCCGAATCTATCAAAGTCAGTCATCTCACAATGTGGCTGTAACTGTGTACAATGTTCTCCTGGTTCTGCTCATTTCACTCAGCATCAGTTCATGTAAGTCTTTCCAGGTTTTTCTGAAGTCTACCTGTTCATCATTTCTTATAGCACAATAGTATTCCATTACATTCATATACCACAACTTGTTCAGCCATTTCCCAATTGATGGGCATCCCCTCAATTTCCAGTTCTTTGCCACCACAAAAGAGAGCAGGAATTTTTTTTTTGTCTTTCTTTGTATCCTCAGTACTGAGCACAGTGACTGACACATAGCAGGTGTTTAATAAATGCTATTTGATTAATTGGGTATTGATTCATTTTCCTTTGTTTGGATTTGTTTAGCTGACCTAAGCCAAATTCCCTGTTACTAATATACCTGTTTATGTGCTTATTTGTGCTTAATCTTTGAGTTTCATTTCTCCTGAGCTCTTTGATAATTTCAGTATTTTTTCCCTTATATTCCCCTTTTGTTCACTTTCTTATGCTTTCTCCATTTGACAATAGTTTTCCTAGGGACTATACTGCAAAGCCATCTCAGCTTCCCCCCAGTCTAGGCAATTCACATTTCACCAGAGTTGGTCTCTGCCCCAAGTGACTTCTAGGGGTACAGAACTGGTCACAGCCATATACCAGGACTCTTATGTGTCAGGCTTAGTGAAGTGCATTATGGGCCACACCTGCCTGCAAACCTCTGTTTCTCAATTCTCTGGCTGAGTGCTGTTGGAGAACAGAGCACTGCCATGCCGCAGTCCCAGTCATAGCTAGCTTCTGTGCCTTTTTCTGAGGCACTGGGAAGTGGGGTAAGAGGAAAAGCAGAGTTGGCTTCTTTTGCAAACCTGTGAGTTGGCTTGTTCAGTCTTACCAGAACACTGTGGACAGTGGGGGAAAGGGTGCTGAGTGAGTGTTTTAGGGGTTAGGGATTATCCTTCTCTGCTGTTAGTTCTTCAGGGTTTAACCACATTGGAGTTCTTGGTGTCTTAGAACATGGAGAAAGCTGAAATTGCTTTATCTTGCTCATAATTACTATTTTGGAGAGGTTATGATGATTAAAGTATGTGTTTAGTCCTCCATCTTGTCCAATTCTCATTAGAATTGTTCTGAGAGGAAGGTTTTAAAAATAAAAATTGACCTTAATGATCATCTTGTCCAACCCTCTCATATTACAAATGAGAAAGATAAGGCCCAGAGAAATGAAATTAGTTCTCCAAAGTGATACACTTAGTTTTCTGAAATTTGTTCCTCTACTCTGTTTATATGAAATTATTGCTTATTAAATTGAATCCAAGGATCTTTATTAAATGCCTATTCTTTTCAGAGTTCAGAAAGGTGAATTATGACATACCGTTTGCTCTCAGGGAATATAATCTTGAAAAGGACATAGGAAATCAATAAGGATTGCTGTGGTTAACACACTTAAAAGTCTTTCATGGTGACTTCCGAAATTTTGTTCCTCTTTTCTGAAGAGCACAGAATGGAGGATCTAGATTCGTTAAGATTTAACCAAGACAAAAATATCCCAAATGGAAATCCCTGTCAAAATCCTAACATCAAACTGTGATGCCCACTTGAACTTTTGGGACTTTTCTGAGGTGATTTTCCCTGGCTTGGACACTAGAAAAATACCATTTAATTGAGTATCCCTCTTAGTTAGGTACCAATTAATCTAGGGTTTTCAAGACTTAATTAAAAATTTCCAGACAAAAAGTTAAAAGAATATCTCAGTGTATTTAAGCAAGTTTGTTCAACTTTTGTATCTTAACCTATAGACTACCTGTAGGGCTTGAAAAGGAGATATCCAATTTCCCAATAAGTAAGGGGATTGAGAATAGTTTGCATTTTTGTTCTATTTCAAATATATGTAGGTTTAGACCATGGTATCTGATAGCCAGAATTATTTGAAAGCAGGCTCAGATGCTTCAGAAGAATTAATGTTAATCATGCCTCTGCCAGGAGCTGCTGTATTTGAGAGACACCCTTGCATATATTTCAGAAAATGACATTGACACATCCATTCATTTAAGCAAAATTTTTTTACAAGCCTTTATTATTTCTCTCTCCTAATGTCTCCTTTTCTCATTGAACAATTTTTGGACATGTTTAATTTTAGACAAGTCTACTGTTTTGACCATGTATACTCCAGTTCGAGATATCTGAAATACAATTGGAAATGTGAGATTGGAAGTCAGCTAAGAGGTTGGTGCAGGTTAGGTAGGTTTGCAAATCATCAGCATAGAGATAGTAATTAAATTCATGGGAGCTGATGAGATGTGTCCAGGTAACTCATTTCAGTCTCTACCTTTGACTCCCCTCCTAAAAGAGCCCACTATTAGTGTCCCTGGAATCCCTCCCTGTCTTTCCTATCTTGTTCCAATCTAGATGTCTTCTGACAAAAAACCAAGTGGTTTAGCTATCACATGGGGAATGCCCCATGTTTTCCAGGAATGTGCCACAGCAATGTTGAATAATTAAGAGAATTGTGGTGAATTCCAGATAACTGATTGGTATTATAGGTTTCTCTCCTCAGGTTATATTTTAAATAGTTTGAAAGTTGAGTTATTACATCTTCTTTATAGCTTTCTTGACACATCTCCTTCATGATGTGTCAATAAGTTTGTGGGTCATAAAAGATTTAGTAATTTCTTTTATTGATAACTGCTATATTTATTTAAATTGCTTAGTATAGGTAGCCATGTACAAAATGACAACAAGCACATCCCACTTCATGTTAATTGAGCCAAAAAACCCCAAGCAAACCCCCAAACAACTCAGTAGTGGATGAAATGATGTTGCAGGAATCTGTCAGCAATTATTTCATAAATGGATAATCAGCCAAATGAATTTATAGTAGCGGGTGATTATAATGATAAAAAGTAACATAGATTGGAGTAGTCTTACGCAGGGTATGCCTGTAGATGTTTAATTAATATACTTTATACTTATTTAACACTTTGCTGTTTTCAGACAGCTTTCACATATGTTCCTACCTGTGGAATAGATAAAACAGGTGTTAGCCTCTTGTCAAAGATCAGAAAACTGAGACCTTGTGTGATCAACTGATTTACCTACGCTTTTGTAGCTAATAAGCAGTAAAGTAGAGACAAACATGGTTCTCCTGACTTTCTGTTTAACAGTCTTTTTGCTACACCATATTATCTCTCGTTAATAAATGCTTATTATTGATGAAGCCATACTCCTGTGTAATCATCATTTCCCTTTCTGGACGGCCAACCTTCTCTTTAATGATACATTCTTTAATTTTCCTAGGAATCAAAGTCAAAATCGCTGTTAAAATCTCTTGTCTTAAAAAAATTAAAACATTTGCTGTTTCCCAGTTTTGTGGGACCTGCCATATTTTCTGTAGTTTTTCACATGTCTCTGACAATGACTCAGCAAGCACAGCTTCCAGTTCTTTCAGTGTGTGAGGATGCAGTTCATCTGAGCTAGATGACTTGGATTCATTAAGAGTGGCTAGGTGCTCTCTTATTATCTCCTTACTTATCTCAGTCCTTTTCATCATTTTTGTTCTGTCATTTCCAGTAAAAAGGTAATTCTTCTTGGCAGAGTAAAGAAGCAAAATAAGAACTAAGCAGTAATGCATTCTCTGTTGTTAGTTATCATTGTTTCATCCACATCAAACAAAGGTTCTATCTTTTTTTCTATATATGTTAACTAGTAGATAAGAGGAATCTTGTAGCTATAGTTTACCTAGCTTTTAGCAAAGCTTTAAAGATTTTTTTTATTAACATTTTTTTTAGTTTTGTATCACTTCCATTTCCTAATGTATTCTTTCCCTTTAATGCCTCCCAGTAAGCAAACTTTATAATAAAGAATTTAAAAAGGAAATAAAAGTAGTTCAGAAAAATTAACTAACATATCCAGGAGGCTGACATTTTTAATTTAATGTTTACAATTAACAAGCACTTATTTTCCCTCCTACCCACTCTCTCCCCCAATTGACAAAAATAAAACTTTTGTAACAAATGTGCACACTCTCCAAGACTTTAATACGGAAATATGTTTTGCATGATTTGTATGCATAATGGGTATCGTAATTCTTGCCTTCTCAATGGATGGGAGAGTTGTGAAGAGAGTTTGGAACCCCCCCAAATAAAAGTGAATTAAAACAAACAAATATACATAGTCAAAGGACTAGAAAGTAAGATGGTGCTTATAAATTGGTGAATGGTTAAACAAATTGTGTCCTGTGAATATAATGGTATATTTTTGAACCATAAGAAAGAATGAAAAAGATTGTTTCAGAGAACCTTGGAAGATTTGTATGAACTGATGTAAGGTGCAATAAGCAGAATTAGGACAATTTATACAATAACAAAAATATAAAGAGAAATTTGAAAAACTTGAAAACTTTTATCAATACAGTTATCAACCATGCTTTCAGAGTACCAAGCATTATTACCTATCTCCTGACAGAGAAGTGATGGATTCAAAATGCAGACCAAGTTATATATTTTTGGACATGGCTAATAAGGAAATTTTTTTTGGTTGACTATGTATATTTGTTGCAAGGGTTTTGTTCTTTAAATTGGAGGGGTGGAGCTAGGAGGGAGGGAATATAAATGTCAAAATTTTTAACAAGATAATTATAAAATAAAACCAGGGGAAAAAAATAAAATGACTTGTCCATCTCTTTTGACCATTTATCTTTTGGGGAATGACTCTTGTTCTTATATGAATCAGTTTCTGATATATCTTGGATATGATACCTTTATCAGCGAAATTTACTGCAAAGATTTTTTTTCTCCAATTGTTTCCCTTTTAATTTTAACTGGATAGGTTTTGACATTATTTTGGCAAAGCTATTGACAAATTATCTCATACTATTATTGTGGAGAAGATAGATAATATGAGATGTATGAGAATGAAATTTAGATGGATTCAGAACTGGATAACCAGACTCAACGTAGTGGTTTATGGTTCAATTTCATTGTGGAAAGGATTCTCAATAGAGTACCTCAGGGATCTCACCATGGCTTTATATTATTGAATATTTTTATCGACATAAATGGTATGCTTATCAATTTTCAAATTGCACTGAGCTGGGATAGCTAACAGAATAAATTACAGTTGGGTATCCAAAAAAGTCTTGATAGTCTATTACTTGGTGCTTAGTCAGAAAGTATTTATTAAGCAGTTAACTATGTGCCAGGTATTGTACAAACTACTGAAAGGCAAAAGCATGGTCTCTTACTTCAGGGAGCTCACATTCTAATAGAGACAACATGCAAACAACTGTCCATGATAGATATAGTGTAAAATGGAGGGGAATCTCAAAGGAAAAGGAACAAACAGTGCCAGGGGTGGAAGAGTCCAAGAAAGGCTGCTTGTAGAAGCTGAGATTTGAGCTTGGTCTTGAAGGAATCTGGGGAAACCAGAACACAGAGATGAGAAAGGAGAATATTCTGGGCAAGGGGGACAGCTACTGAAAAGATTCAGATGGGCTACTAGGTGGTAGAATGGATTAGAGCACTGACCCTTAAGTCAGAAAGACCCGAGTTCAAATCTGGCCTCAGACACTTATTAGCCTGGTAATCCTGGACAAGTCCCGTAACTGTGATTGCCTCAAAAAAAAAAGCTACAGAATTGGTAGATTGAATGTCATGTGTAGGGAATAACAAGAAGACCAACGTCACTGGCTTGTGTAGAGCAGGACTTCTTACATTTTTTCCACTTGCCACCCCCTTTCTTTTTGTCAATGTTTGTTGGTGATGCATAAGAGGGCATGCATAGTGCAAACTTCGCATGCTTTGTGTTCAGAACCAAGGCTGCAGTGAAGTTGCACAATACAACATGGGCAAGAGCTGCCAGAAACACCTCTGATTCATTACGCATTTGATTTTTAATTAATTTTTGGTCATGTTCAGAAACCTTTTATTGTTGCCAGATTTTGGGGTCTAAGTTTAAGAAGCACCGGTGTAGAATACTTGGCAAGTGTAAGAAAGTGTAAGAAGACTGAAAAACCAGAAAGGGGTTAGGTTGTAAAAGCCAGAGTATTTTATATTTTAGCCTAGAGGTAATAGGGACCCACCAGAATTTTTGAAGGAGGATGACATGGTTAGACCTGCACTTGAAGAACATCACTTTGAGGGGCAGCTAGGTGGGGCAGTGCATAGAGCACTGACCCTGGAGTCAGGAAGATCTGAGTTCAAATGTGACCTTAGACATATAACACTTACTAGCTGTGTGACTCTGGGCAAGTCACTTAACCCCAATTGCCTCACCAAAAAAAAAAAAAAATGAATATCACTTTGGCACCTGAGTGGAGGATGGACTAGAGTACAGAGAGACTTGAGACATGGAGATCAACTAGAAGTCTAGGAGTGAGATGATAGGGCCTGAACCAGGCTGGTTGTATGAGGGGAGAGAAGGAGATGTATAAGAGATACCTTGTGAAGGTAGAAACAAGACAAGGCAACAGATAAGCCATGTGGAATAAATGCTTGTGAGAAGTTCAAGATGATACTCAGGTTGCAAGTTGGGTAACTGGGAGGATATTGGTACCCTTAGTAGTTATAAGGAAGTTCCAAATAGGGGAGGGTTTGGAGGTAAAGTTCTGTTTTGGACATGTTGAATTTGAGATATGGAACATCCACTTTGTGATATCCAATAGTTTGTTAATATGAGACCCAAAGTTAGGAGAGACATTAGGGCTGGTTAAATAGATGAGAATCTAGAGCAAGGGTTCTTACTGTGGCTTCCAGGGGGTCTGTGGATAGATTCAGAGGGTCTGTGAACTTGGATGGGGGCAAAAAACACCTTCCATTAATCTTTAACTGAAATTTAGCATTTCCTTCATTTATACTTTAAAATATACAAAGCATTATCCTGAAAAGGGGTCATAGGCTTTACTAGACTGGCAAAGGTGTCCATGTCAGAAAAAAAAGGTTAAGAACTTTGTTCTAGATCTAATCCAGATTTAGGTGGAATTTAACAAGATGAAGTTCAATGGAGATAAATATAAAGTCTTACATTTGGGTGCCCCCAAAAAATTACTTTCACAACTACAAAATGGAGGAGGCATGGTTAGATAACAGTTGTTGTGAAAAAGATTTGGGGATTTTAGTGAATTACAAATTCAAATGAATTAATTTAGCAGCCAAAAAAAGCTAACATAATCTTGGGCCACATCAAAAGAGGTGAAGTTTCTTGGAACTGGGACAGGATAGCCCACTGTAGTCTGTTCTTATGGTGCCTCATCTGGAACATTGTATTCAGATAGGTCTAAAGGGAGAGTGGGCTGCCTGGAAAGTTTCAAGTCAGAGGCTGAATAACTACTTGTATTCTTTTCTAGTCCAGTTTGGATGGTCCCTTTCAACTATTAAATTTTGTGATTCTGTAGTTACAAAGAAAAGAATTGTGAATAAGTAAATACATATGTATACGTATGTGTGAGGCAGCTTATGACTCAGTAGATAGAGCATTGGGCCTGGAGTCAGGAAGACTGGAGCTCAAATTTAGTCTTAGACACTTTCTAACTGTGTGACCCTGTGCAAGTCACTTAACCTCCGCCTGACAAAAGGATCCATTGGATCCACTCGAGAAGGAAATGGCAAACTACTCCAGTATCTTTGCCAAGAAAACCCCATGGACAGCTGTGGTCCAGGGGTCATAAAGAGTCCAATGTGACTGATATGTATGTATGTATGCATGTATCTATATGTCATCTTTCCAAATAAGATTTCTCATAAAGATAGAATCTACTAGGAGAAAATGTGAGGAATTACATTTGGGTACTTTGCAGTATATAGATAAAAATTTCTTGGGGGCAGCTAGGTGGTGCAGTGAATAGAGCACCAGCCCTGAAGTCAGGAGGACCTGAGTTCAAATCTGACCTCAGACCAAACACTTGACACTCACTAGCGATGTGACCCTGGGCAAATCACTTAACCCCAATTGCCAATAAATAAAATAAATTAACCTACATTTTGGAGCAGCTAGGTGGCGCAGTGGATAGAGCACTGGCCCTGAAGTCAGGAGGACCTGAGTTCAAATCAAGCCTCAGACCAAACACTTACCACTCCAGCCTCAGACCAAACACTTGCCACTTACTAGCTGTGTGACCCTGAGCAAGTCACTTAACCCCAGTTGCCTAAAAAAAAAAGAATTTCTTAACTGTGTAACTTTTTAACTATGTGACCTTAAAAGAAGCGTTTCAGATTTGTCAGAACAGTTTGCAGTCAAATGGAGCTCTCACTTGAAAAACAATTGACTAATTTTTTTTGTTGTTTTTCTACAGGTACTTTCAACGGACTTTCCCCAAAAGCAAATTCCTAGAAGTTGAACACAAATGTTTCCACTGGGTTTTGCTTATAAGAAGAAATGGACCCCTGCACTTATATAGCTTTTTAATAGCGTTAACCAATGCATTTTTAGACATATTTTGATGTATATATCTATTATTAAAAAATTGATCTTTATTTTGAGTCCTAGGACTTAAAAAGTAGCCTTTTTAAATATCAAGCAGCACCCTTAAAATGAAGCCAAGCTTTTTTATACCAGGTTGCAATCTGCTGGAAATATTGTATTTGTATGAAATACTTGCTTCCCCTACAGTTTTAGTATGGATGGATCAGGAGAACTGAAAAAATTACCCAATTAAAGATTATTGTGACTTCAATGTATATAAATAGATTTTTATACTTCTATTGAAAGAAGACGCCTGTACATTCTTCCATCATCACTGTAAAGACAAATAAATGATTATATTCACAGACTGGAATCCTTTCTATTTTAGAGAATCATTATAAATGACTACTTTTAGAATTTCAAAATTAGACTTAGCTTCAACCATTGGCATTAGATTTGGAGGGGAGGTGATGGAAAGTGTATTTACTGTTACCACCTCAGGCAATTCCTCAGGTTATTAGGGAAAGGTGAGCTACTTTTGTCAGTGTGTATACTTTGGTCGCCCCTATGTTTCTTGTTTTTCTTTACTTGTAGCAAGTGTTTCTCTCTCTTTAAAGAAAAACTATTCATTCCATCATTATTTGGTTATGTACATGGTAATCAGATATATAAATGCCCTCTAGCTGTCAATGATATTCTCTAGTTTCGTCCAAAAATAGTTTGGAGTGTCTCATGTTCCCTATCAGACTAAATTATATAGGTATAACTACATCTGTTACAGTGAGAAGCACTCTCTGGGCAGAGTTTCATAATGAATCAGATTTTGATACTTTCCCAATCAGTGTTTCACCTCCAAAGTACAAACATTTATTTGCTGAATTTCACAAACATAATTTTGAGCAGTTATACTTTAGATTTGGGTAGTGATTAAAATAGTAATAGCTCTATCATGATTCATTACTAAAATTGGAATAGCTTTATTGAATTATTTACAGACTAAAACACATTGACATTCACCTGGTGGTAAGAAAAGAGATATGGGCAGGTTTGCAAAAGGGAAATGCATCTGGGAAGTAGTAAGTATCACATTGGGAATGTAGTACAAGGTGGGGTGGGAATGGAGGAGGAGATATCCCGGATTCTCAGTCTTTGCTTCTAGTTTGATATCTTAGAGTTCAGATCTGGGCAGATCCTGTACCTAAATTTTAACTTTTTTTTTTTTTAATGAAAGTTAATACTACAGACCTTAGGAAGAATAATAATGGTAGCAAAATCCTTTGCAATCATTCAAGTGCTACAAAATATATTAGTTGTAGCAAGTATTTGCAGAATTAGTGCAAGCAAATGTTATCAATGAATGAAGGTACTGCAGTGAAGTTGGAAATATATTGGATTTTGTCAGCCTTAATTCTCAGTCTATTACTTTCCTGATAGGATTTCAGAGTGGGCTGAGCTATTCTAAGAAAATTGGATCCTGAGCAGTTAACCTCTGTTTAACTCACACTTTCTTAACGAGTCACTTGTGAATAAGTGATTTACTCTATTTCTTAGGCTTAATCTATCCTTCCCACATCTCCCAAAATCCCAGATTTAGTGAAGAATTGAATGGGCATCCTAAAGAGTCAATAGCAAGTTTCTTGGTGGCCCCCTGAGAGTAGTCTCCAAACCTAGGGTCTTTGTCATCTCTCTTCCTTTGCTTCTATTTTTGGATTTCTTATACAGCCACCACACAATCTTTCACCTCCCCAGCCCATCCAGGCACCTGAAAGTTGCAAAAGAAATAGAACAGGGAGATGAAGGAAGCTCCAGTGTGGTAGGCTTAATTATTTTTGGGAAGTGGAGACAGAGAGTTGTCACTGCCTATTTCAAAGGGGTTACTGATGGGAATGGGAGGGCATTTAGAAAGATTTCAAAGTTTTATGGGAACTCTTAACCCCAATGATTTTCCCTATAATGTCACCTTAATATCTGTGCAATTGTAATTGTTCTTATAACTGTGACTTTAGTTTCGAGGGAGTATGTTTAGATGTTTAACATGAGAACTGGTTTCTATTTTAATTTCTGACACTACTGCTTACTTAGTGACTCCTTTCCTCTAGTAAATCACTTAGCCCTCATCACATAATCTGTTTCTTCTATCTACAATAGAGTGGACAGCACAGTCAAGCTCTTTAGGATATTTATTTCAGGGCAGGTAAGGGGCAGTGTATTTCATTTCTGATGAAACTTTTTATTCATATGAACAGTTAAAATGTGCATTGAAATATGCATAGAGGCATGTCTTTACTAAGATTACCTTATGTAAGTGGTGGAGACAGGTGCAACTTCTTCAGAATAAAATATTAGTTAGTTGTAACCATGGATTAGCCATCTGTTTTTTTTGTCACTTTGCCAGCTCTTTGCTTCATGAGGTTGGCAGCCTAAGAAGTCTTATAAGGATTATACCTATCTTTTAACTGATGTGCTTGTGTTTGGGCTTGGAGACTCTTGGCTCAGGTCAATAATGGCCTTCATGTAAGAGCAAACATATTCTGCTTGTTACCTCAATTATAGACTAGACACTGATTTTTTTTGTCTTGCCTTGACTGGACTTTGTTGCTTGATGTGTTCAAGCCTAACAAGGTGTCTTTGGTTTACCAGATGATTCAAAAACCTCTGAGTGATTATATTTTCTTTGTTTCCTTGCTACCAGGCCAGAACTTGGCATCTGGGCTTTTTTATCTTGTACAACTTCAAGATGTTGTTCAGGCAATATTACCTTGAGATTTATGTTCTGAATAGCCAATGGTGGTATATCTTCTCCTGTATGAGACACATGTAGAACAGATCAGTCTGCTAGAACCTAGGGTCTATGAAGGGTAGTAATAATGCATAAGGCTAGAAAGGTAGAGTGGAACCAGGATGTGAAGAGCTTTTAAATGCCAGTTTATATTTGATCCTAGAGGTAATAAGGAGCTAATAGAGTTTATTGAGTATCAATAAAGATTAACACTGCAAGAAAATCACTTTGGCAACTGTATGGAAAATGGATTGACTTGGAAAAAGCTAATCCTTTCTCTTCAGGGGCCCCAACACAGTCTTTATTTCATTCTCCCATCATTCAGATATACTGTCATTGCTCCTGGAAAGGGTATGTCATTTTAGACTCATCATCCCAGTAACTTCCCAAATCAAAAATGTTCCTTCCTGGCTACCACTTCCCTACAATGAGTTGTCTCTCCCTTATACCATAAGGTACTTGAGGGCAGGAACTGTCTTCACCTTTGTATTTATGTTCCCAGTATTTGGCACACAGTGAGGTGATTAATAAAATATTTTTTCATTCCTTCACTCATTGAGGCAGAGAGACCAATTAGGAGGCTATTGCAATGGCCCAAAGGAGAGGTCATGGGGGTCTAAACAAGGATAGTGGCTGTGTGGGTAGAGAAAAGGGGATGGATGTGAAAAATGTGGTAAATACTATGGGCTTCAGTTTTCTCACCATTTAAAGGAGGGTGTTGGTTGAGTTGCATGGTCAAGGACCTGTCCATCTCTAAAATTGTATCATTCTAAGTGCCATCTCAAGAGATAGTATGGTGTAGTGGATAGAGAGGTGACTTTGGAACCTAGAAAACCTGGGTTTAGGTCTTACTTCCTGGAAATACTGCATAACCCTTGGCAAGTCTCTTAACTTTCTATAGCCCAGGTGACTCCCTAAGAATATAAGTTGAAGAGCCAGTGTCAATCTGCATCAGTAAAGGGTGATTCTTAGCAAAAGTTCTTGTTTTCTTCCTCTCCTCTTGACCTGTTCTAGGTAATCTTTTAAAATGGTGGATGAGAGAACCCTACAAAATCATGCAAGTCAAGGGGTTCAAATCTCTGGGTCCACTTCAAGAACACCTATGAAACAGCCCAAGCTATCAAGGGCATGCATATCGGAAAAGCTATCAAGTATTTGAACATGTCCCATTGAAGAAACAATGTGTTCCCTTCCTGTGGTGGAGTTGGCAAGTGTGCCCAGGCTAAGCAGTGGGGTTGGACACAAGGTCGTTGGTCCAAAAAGAGTGCTAAATTCTTGCTGCATATGCTTAAAAATGCAGAGAGTAACGCAGAACTGAAGGGTTTGGATGTGGATTCTCTTGTCATTGAGCATATCAAGTTAACAAGGTTCCCCAAATTTGGCGACATACTTACAGGGCTCGTGGTCGAATTGACCCATACATGAATTCTCCTTTCCATATTGAGAGGATACTTAATGAAAAGGAACAAATTGTTCCTAAACCTGAAGAGGAGGTTGCTCAAAAGAAAAAGATATCCCAGAAGAAATAAAAGCTTATGGCAGGGGAGTAAATATGACATTAGAATGCAAATAAAAGTGAAATGAAAACAAAAAAAGTTCTTGTTTTTCTCTGTAAATCATTTCTTTGGTGAAGGGAACTTCTAGTAAGGAAGTTTTCTTGACTGGTGTAGATCAGCAATTATTCATTCCACAGTTTAAGAGTTCTAGAGTTGCTTGAGGCCTTGAGAAATGAAGTGATTTTCAGGACCTCACATAGCCAATAGGTGTTAGGTGGGAGACTTGCAGCCAGGTCTTCTGTAAAGCCAGACTTCTATCTATTACCCAAGCTATTGGAATGTAGTTTTTTTTGATTGATAACTTCCTTAAAAAGAATTTCCCATAGTTCACTTTCCTCCTAAAAAAAGGGTATATGTTCATCCAGGATTGATTGTTTCTTAAATTAGGGATCTCAAATGCTATTCTTGTTAAATCAGAGATAGTTCTTTCATTTGAAAGAAATTTCTCCAAGGTAGGGGATGGGTGAATTAGTCACCAAATACTAAAAATATGTAATAATTTTTAAGAAAGTAAAAGAAAATTGTGCATTTTATTTTCATTATTACTCACTAAATTTAATACTACCAGCCTTAAGGCTGGTGATTCATCCTGGAGGCAAATCATCTTCACTTTTTTAAAGGCTCTTTTGTGTTCCTTTCAAATGAGAGCAAGTAGTCTTTACTTTTGTAGGGACCTTAAATTACTCTTGCCATTAACATTCAGTAGTGTAGCAAGAGGAAATACAGGTGAGGGAAGACACTGCAAATAGCAATCCAAGATAGAATTTGGCTCTAAGTAGCTTTTGGGTATTTCAGAAGATATTCAGGAGAAGCTCCAGTATGTCTGAGTGCCATATACACAATAGTATTTATATAGTGCTTTATTTTACCCTCAACAACATTCCTGGTGTTGAGGTTTAGGGGTCTAGGCGTGCTGGACCCTGAAATAGTGAGAGCAAGAGACGAGGGTCCTGCCTGAATGAATTCGACTCAAGCCTTCTTTCAGCCAAAGACAAAGTTTATTAGAACACTGATTGGGGTGAGCAAGATTCCTAGAAGTCTGCACTATTGGCCAGATTTTAAGAATCTGAGCACCTTAATGGCAGCCAAGATGGAGCTTACATACAGAAAGACTGTGGGAGGGATCTAGGAGTGGCCAAGTAGTCAGAGGTGACTGTTTGTTAGGCAACAAGAGAATGCCAGAGACCTGGACCATGAGGCCAAGGGAGAATGGAATCTAGATAGAATTAAGGGTGGGAAGTGTCTGGAGGCAGTTGGGAGGTAACAGACCATGGGCTAGGTCACAGGTAACAAATTTGAAGATTGGGGCAGGTTCTGTATGGTGAATTCCAGGGACCTGGGCCACATGGGAAAGTCCAAGGCTTTTCCTTTTTGGGGTCCTGATCTCATCCCCATCCCTGGAAATAGGTACTTTAATTATCCCAATTTACATATGGGGAAACTAAGGCAGAGGTTAAGTGGGCTTGCCCAGGGTCACACAGTCAGTAGTATCTGAGGCAGTAATAGAACTCAGGTCTTTCTGACTGTAGGCCCAATGATCCATCCACTGTACCACCTAGCTGTCACATAGTAAGCAGTGAATAATAGTCATCTAGTAAATATTGAATTGGATTGGTTCTCCAAGTGGTTGTTCAGCCATCACCTCAAATGTCCAAAACCAAACCATATTTACCTTTTCCCCACTTCCATTCTTCACTGAATCATTTCCCTTCTCATCTTCTGCATTTGTCAATGATACCACCATTTAATTAGTCTTATCAGCTAGGCTAAAAATCTTTTTTTTTTCCCTTTTTGATGAGACAGTCTGGGTTAAGTGACTTGCCCAGGGTCACACAGCTAGTAAGTGTCATGTGTCTGAGGCCAGATTTGAACTCAGGTCCTCCTGAGTCCAAGGCCGGAGCTCTATCCACTGTGCTACCTAGCTGACCCTAGGCTCAAAATCTTAGTCATTTTTGTTCCCTAATTAGTCTGTTTTAGCCTTTCTTCCACCTCTCACAGATCTCCTTTAGGCTTTCATCTCCTTAACCCTGAATTACTGCATTTGCTTCCTAGTTACCTTCCTTTGATCTCTCCACTCTCTAGTCCATTCTATATACCATGACTAGATGAATCTTTTAAAGATATCACTTTAAGTCATTTCCTGTTGAAAATCTATAATGCCTTTTCCATTATTTACCAATGCCAAATTTTTGAGTTTGGCATTCAAAAGCTGTTCTTGCCTCTCCAACTTTAGCCTGGGGAGAAGGCCTCTTGCCTCCAGCTTGCTCCCACACGTTTGTTTTCACTTCCTTGACTTTTTTTATGCTGGTACCATCTGCTGGTATGTCCGAGTACCTCTTCTCTCTATCAAGTTCTGTTTGCTTCAAGACCTACTTGTTCTATGAAAAATTTTCTCCCACACCCCTCAATCTCCTTCTCTTTAGCACATAGCACCACATATTCTAGCACTTAACTTGTATTTTCTGTCACGTGTAGCTTATTTTCTAAGCTAAGATGTAAAATCAAAGGTGTCCATTATGATGACTATTTCTCTGCAAGCTAGGTGGTTCAGTAGATAGAGCACTGGGCCTGAAGTCAGGAAGACTCATCTTCCTGAATTCAAATCTGGCTTCAGACACTCACTAGCTGTGTGACCCTGGGCAAGTCACTTATCCTTGTTAATGCCTCAGTTCCTCATTTGGGAAAAGAGCTGAAGAAGGAAATGGCAAACCAGTCCAGTATCTTTGCCAAGAAAACCCCAAATGGGTAAACAAAGAGTCAGATACAACTGAAAAATGACTCAATCTCTTACATGAAGCAATAGATGCACAAGCACTTTAATAAATCCTTATTCATTCATTAACAAGGGTGACTTGGTGATATATCTTGGGAAAGATATATCCTATCTGAAAGGGAAAATTTCTTAATTTGTAAGCTGCAGAAGGCGGGGGGGTGCACATCTAGCATCATGCCTTGCCTATAGTAGTTACTCTGTGTATATTGATGATGATTCAGTCAGATTGTGTTCCAGAACAGCCAAACTTAAAAAGCAATTTTTCTTCAGTTACTCCATTAACACTCTCCTTTGCAACTTTGCTGTCTTCCTGCTCTGGGATAGTTTCTTAAAGTTAGCACAACAAAGAACAAAAGCATTGCTCATTCTTTATAAATTATGATAAGATAATGAAGTCATAATTGCTTCCTTGTTTTCTTTTCCTTTCTTTTTTTTTTCTGGGTGAGATAAATGGCTTAAGAAAAAAAAATCCACAAACTGGGTAGTTTTATATGCACTTTATCTCCTGTAAAGAGAAAGTAATGATCTCCATTAAACTTCAACAATAACACTTAATTATTGCAGCAATTACATAGTCCTATGTACTTTCCATCTTTAATTTAATTTCTTTCAGACCCTCCCTTCTATTCTTTAACCCAGAGCGGTAGAGCGCTATACTATGTCTTCTTGCCACGAAATTTCTGAAGTCCAATTTAGCTCTAAAGGTTTTATCCCTAAAATCATGGAGTTTAACAACTTCTCTGAGGCCAAGGGGCAGTAGAACTATACTTACTCATGTTATTTTAGCATAATTATTCTATGAGGCAATGCCCGTCAAAAGAAGATTGGATGTGTAGTCAGTAGGGCATGGGTTCAAACACGTGTGTGACCTTAAGTAAATAACTTCTCTGAGCATCAGTTTCCTTATCTGTAAAATGAGATGACTAGACTAAATAAGCTCTGAGCTCCTTTTCAGTTCTAACTCTTTTAATATATATTTGCTTAATAATGCTTTCCGTGTTTATTCCACAAACAGTTACTAAGTACGTAATGTTGGTATATATTTATTAAGAACCTACTAGTGCTGGCACTGTGCTAAGCCCTGCTATGCCAGAATTGTTCTAGGTACAATGAAGTGGGCATGGAGGCCAAAGGAACTCCTCAGCATAACTACTGAGGCCTGACTCCTCACTTGTCCCCTGAACATCCCTGGCATATTCATTGATTTCTCTGTGTTTTTGGTGCTGCTATGTTCTTTCTTGCCTGGAATACCCTCCACTCACCCCCCCCCCCCAAAAAAAAAAACAAAAACCAAAAAACAAAACAAAACCCTTGCTCTCATGCCCACCATGTATCTTTCCATTGTCCTGTGGGTAACTAAAAATGTTAATCTCCAGAGTCTGTGACATTTGATGATGTATACCCATCTAGCATCATTTGAAGTATTTTGATGCTAAAAAAATGGAACTTCTCCATAAGCTTTCCAGCTCATTCTATTCCTCCTCTTCAATTCTGGACCCAGTTCATTGTCTGTCTTTAGTGGTCATCCATAATGGTTGTACTATTGGACTGATTCAAGAGACTGCCCTGCTCTCTGAGTACAAGTAGGTTGTAATATATCACTAATGATGAACTGTACAGAAGTGGGGTAAAGAGTATCATCAAAGAAATCTATGACCAGAAAAGGAGGTGTGCTGATCACTTATTTAAAGCAAAATATAGCTAGCTTGAGTGCTTCACAAATGTACATATGATGTCAAGAAACCTAAGAGAAAGACCCTTAGTCAATTGGGTGGACCCTGGGGAAGTACTAGGCTAAGGGTCTCCTAGGATGAGAAGGCATGGGTGGGTTGTGTGATCTGCAATGTGGGAAGAAGTTACCCAAATGGATGAGCAAAGGTTGAAATATTATATTCAAATTCTATTGATTTTTTTTTCAAGGTCAAGTTTGAGTGCTAGGAAGGCTTTCCTCATAATAACAACCACTTTGGTCTCTCCTCTTCCTGATTGCTCATAGTTCTTATTGTTTGTATCCCACCCTTCAGCTTTGGATTACAAGAAATTTGGCACTTTGTTGTATAGATTGTTGATTCCCAATTCTTTCATATATACTAACTGTCTCCCTAACTGAATGGAAGAGATCATGTTATTGATTTTTGGTATTTCCCATAATGTTTGGCATGCAGAAGATGCTCAAATACTTGACTGATAGAAATTGCCCAAAAATAATGCCGTATCTAAATGGTGCTTTGCAAGCCATTAAAAGAAATAAGATGTGGTTCTTTCCCTCTTTGAGGGTACAATCCACTCTTTATGCAATCCAAGGAAAACTGAATATAGATGCAAAAAAAAATTGAATAAACTACAGAATTGGGATAGGTTTCTCATTTGATGTTTTCCTATCAAGTATGTCTTGATGTTCTTGGGAATGCCAGTGAATAGAGTTCTGGACTTGTAATCATGAACACCTGGATTTGAGACCTTCCCTTCCCCTAACACTAGCTCTTTACTCTTGGCAAATCACTTGAACTCTCTAAGCCTCATTTTCCCCATATATGAAATGGGATAACTATAATAATTAGCACTTACCTACTTTACATGGTGGTTATGACATTCAAATTAGGTAATGTATGTATAACAAAGTGCTTTATAAATTGCATAATACTATATAAAAGTTATTATCTTCTCAGAGACACAATATGGCATGGTGGATAGAATGGGTTCAGATCTCACCTTTGATACTTGTCAGTTGTATGTGACTATAGACAGGTCATATTAGCCCCAAACCTGAGGCAACCCATCAAGACTTATCTCCTAAATTATAAATTGGTTGTGATCTGCCCTAATATAAGAAATTTTCACACTGACAAAAATCATATTGACAGTTAATCTAGTTTGCCACCAGATAGCCATTTGTAAAGGCCATAATTTCTTTGGGAATCAAAGTGGGTATACAAATGGTGTCCTTGCACTGTACTGGAATATGTTTTCCCTCTGCAATACTTCAATGGACTGATTTCATCAATGAGTTTACCTCCCATGATGCAGAAAACAAGCCATTCACACCTGCTCATTCTACACAACTGTAGTCTCCATCAGTGGTATCCAGCTCAAATAGAAATGAGTCAGTAAACCATACATAAGGATTTCTGCTGTTTGCATATTGCTTAGAAAACCACATATCACCATTATTTATATTCTGTTCCATTTTTATTTATTTTGTTAAATATTTCTCAATTGTAGTTTTACCTGATTCAGGCCTCAGAGAGTATTGTGGGCTGCATCTGACACCTCTGGTCCACATATTTCCAAGATTTTACCACACACAGCCCACCATAATCTATGCAATAGGCTGGAGACCTCCTTCAAGCTCTCTTGCATCTGCATTGAAACAGCTGGAGCCCTTGGACTGGAGTTCATCAGTCATGACTGGATCTTACCATTATCAGCCTTAGATTTCTTCTTCTCTATTACCTGGAGGCTTTGTTTAGTTTGACACTTCTTTCCACACACACCCCACCCCCACACTGGTAATGAGATTTGTTACTGCAAAAGCTAACTTCTTCTTTGCTCTTTTTTTTTCTTAGTTTGACACTTCTAGAGACAGTTCTCAAATGTCTGTACCCTAAAGATGATTTCATATAATTTTAGAAATGCTGAGTTGGAAAGTGTTTTTGCCCATGCCCTTACCAGTATAGCTGAATCAGAAAAGAGTGCAAAATATACAGCCCATTAAACTTTTGTTGGGCTAGAATGTTGAGTCAAATATAATAAGTTGAAATTTAATAGGGATAAATGTAAAGGTCTTATGCTTGTGTACAAAAAAAAATCAGCTTTATAAACACAAGATCAGAAAAAACACAATTATGCAACAATTCTTCTGAAAAAGCCCTGGTGACTTTAATGGATTACAAACTCATGGTTAGTTAACAATTTGATATGGAAACCAAGAAGTATAACTGAAGCTTAGGCTATAGTAAGAGAAGTATAGTGTAGACGATGAGGCAAGCAATAGTCACTCTTTTCTCTGCTCTGGTCAGATTACATCTGGAGTACTGTGTTGAGTTCTGGATACCACATTTTGGAAAAGGTATTGATAAATTGGGGATTATCCAAAGGATAGCAATGGGGATGGTGAAAAGTCTCAAGTTGATGCCATATGAGGATGTATTGAAGGTACTGGGGGTGTTTAACCTAGCGAAGAGAAGAATTAGGGGGCACTATTTAATAGTTATCCTCAAGATGTGAAGAACACAAAGAATGGGCAATATATGTGTAACCCTACATGCCACAAAACTTGGAGCAATGGTTAGATACCAGAAAAAAACTCTAACAATTATCATTATTCAGGTGTAATGGGCTGCCTTGGGAAGTGGTGAGTTCCCCATCACTTGAAGTCTTTTTTTTTTTTACCTTCAGTTAAAGAGTATGTGTAAAGTGGGTTTACTTTTTAGTAAAATTTTTCATTAAAATTGTCTTAGATAAATAGCGAGTTGACTTGTGAATGGCACAGATTCTAGATACAATACCATACCTACCTTTTTTTTTTTTTTGCATTCATATGCTTTTCTCTCTATGCAATGATTATTGATTCACCAAAAATAGTTTAACAGTAGGTAGAGACTGGAGAAAAACAGATTTGAGAAACACTTTTTATTTCTCTTAAAGAGGTGAAAATAAGTAAATGATTCTTATAGTTCTCTTCACTTGTAAGATCTTTAAACTCTTAAAAAAAAGCAGTTTCCTCAAAGCAATGCCATCTTTAAAAAAATCTCAGCAGTGCATATGTGCACTCAACAAAAACATGCAGCTCCATTGTTTCTTGAAAAAAAAAACTTTGCACAAAAAATTCAAGACTTTCCACAAAACTGTTCCCCTTGCGTCATTCCAGGACCCAAACCACAAATAAGGACTTAGTGCAATTCTATTGCTTCTCGTTTCCGTAGGAAACGTAGAGCAGAAGATGCCTTTGACCACAACCGTCTCCTGATGGTTAGAGTGACAGCTTCTCTCTGCTTTATTTAAAATACTCCTTTTTCAACCTGTTTCAGTAAAGTACAGACAAAATCTAGTAAAACATGAGGATCTAGTGGAGGGAAAAATCATTTAATTTCTACCCTGTGCCATAAACTTAAAAAAAGGGTTAGACAAAAAAAAGTCAGATTTTATCAATTCAACATTTTTAAAGTTATGTTTTATTTCTGAAAGCAGCTCTTAATGAAAATTAAAAGCAGTTCTTGAGTAACTGCAGTAAAATGTCTTTTTAAAAATATATATATGCATATTTTGCAATTTAGCTCATTTTGGTCCTGCCTTAATTTACCTCTCAGTTTTCAAGTTAAACCACAGCTCCTGTGCAAGTTCAATAGCTTCAGCTCTCAAGTCTAGTGGCTGCAGACATCTCTGCAGCATCATCTGGGTGATCCCGGAGCAGCTCAGGGTGTGTTCAACTACTACAGAGAGTATTCCAGGGACCAAAGCCTTCAACGCCCGGGGCTCCTTCATGTTTTCTTCAGTTCCAATTCAGTTCCAAATTACTCTTCATCCTCACCACCTTTTCTTCTAGGAATGGTGTGTTAACTTGAAAATAGGACCAGAAATACCTCAGCAGCACCTCCATGGCCACATACAAGTGTTTGAGTTCTGACTGAATGTCATTTGGCACCATGTGATTTATGGCTTGCTGAGATCCTCCCTGTATAAGTGCTCCTCCAGGGAATAGGGTTGTGATGGTACTACTAGCAGCACTACTTGAAAGAACCTGAGTTAGTTTGGGTATGTAAGTTTCCATCTCTTGCTTAATACTCTGAAATGAATGGATAGTATCCTGACGTGTTGCATGTTGGAGGGAATGAATTGAAGTTGGGTCTTGATAATACCCATCTGACTTCTTCAGGCTTAGTGCAATTGTTTTTATGCTATTGTTTTCCTCCAAGTCTTCATATTCAATGAATTCCTGTAACTTCACAATTTTGACTGGTGGCTGGAAGAAGTCTGAAACCAAAGAGTTCCCATCTGTACTGCTGTTTCCACTGCTGTTACCATTTTGTGCTTCCTTTTTCCTGAAACCCACTGCCAGAACCATAGAACTGTGATGGTTAAAGCTCTCCATGATCATTGCTATTCCCCTTTATGGATTTTGAAGAGTTGGAAGTAGAAACCTCATAGCCCTAATCTAATGATTTATCCTGCAATACTGTCAAATCTAGTAGTGAGTTTTTCACTTCTAGCAATAACATTAATTTTAAACCTTTTTCATCCATTCGGGCACGTTCTGCAAAGAGATCCTTTGACCCTGTGTTAAGCCAAGCCCTATGAAAATAATGCGATTGAAAAAAATCGTATGCAGAACTCTTTTTCTATCATGTAATGTGGTACGCTTTCTGCATATTTCATTTTTACTGTTGGATAGGTCCTAAATAGCGACTCAATGATATCAGAAGTTAAGCTATATCTTAGGCCATTACAGCCATTTGTTTGAAGGTGGACATCATACAGAAAAGCTGCAGAAATGCCCATGTCCTGCTTGTGATTGGATGCTGCAAGGCTATCCGAGGTATTCATGTCATGCTTAAACGATTGGCCCAGAAGTCCTTAGCACTCAGCACCTGACTCACAACCAGGTCTTTATAAAGCTGAAATAAAACAGGATCTGCTTGCAGCATTCTGGTTTTTTTTTTTTTTTTTCCTTTCTTCCAGTTCTTTCCTCTTGAATTTGGGTAGCAACTGCTGAAGAAGGTCTTTCACAGCATCTAACTTTTTACAGCTGTGCTTTCAATGGAATGGAAGTTGGTTGTGTCTCCTGTATGTAGGACCAGCTGAAACTGCTTTTCCTTCTGGACTGATTTTCTGGCATTTAATGTCCCCACACATACGGCTGAGGTCTTTGCCTTCAGGTGCCCAATCCTTTCTGCCATGAGGTACAGGGCTCCATCCGGATTCTTCTGACGCATCCTCTTTACAATCAGTAAAACTTCTGATGAAGTTGCCATGCTGGCTGGAAGGTGCGTGCAGGACCCTCAGCCCGGGTCCGAGGGGCGAGCTTCTTTCCGCCCGTCTCTTCGCTGGCGCTACCTGGCTGAGCCTGGGCTCCTGCTGTCGCTGCTTCCGCTGCTGGGGAGGTCTCGTCTCCTCCATCAAGGAGTGCGGCCCCAGAGGACTCCACTCCACGATGCCCCTCAGGTCTCAGCTCGCGCCAGGCCCAGCTCCACCCCTGGAGGCCTCAGGCCTTGGAGAGGTCAGCTTGGCCTCGGCCCGAGGGGGAGGGACCCGCGGGAGGGCCGCCTTAATCGAAAGCTGGATTCATGTTTGTCAAGTGCACAAGGGAGGGTGCTCCTTATCAAGTAGGTTTTGGGCTAGATGGAGTTAGAGTTCTCTTCCCACCCTTAACTGAGGTTCTGTGTAACCACCTATCTGTTCAATCAGTCAACCAACATTAACCATTATTAATTATTATTATTATTATTATTATTTTTGGCGAGGCAATGGGGGTTAAGCGACTTGCCCAGGGTCACATAGCTAGTGAGTATCATGTGTCTGAGAATGGATTTGAACTCAGGTTCTCCTGACTCCAGGGCCGGTGCTCTATCTACTGCTCCACCTAGCTGCCCCTTATTGATTAATTATTAATCCTGTGAGACACTGTGCTAGGTTCTGGGGACACATAAGCAGACAAAAGGGAAAACAGTCCCTGCTGAAAATGATCAATCTTGTAGATTTATCCCATTCTCTATAGATTTTAGGTGTCCTTCTTTTCTCTTTATTCAGGCTGCAAAAGCTTTTTAAATTTATAATTTTAGTTGTCTATTTTGTCTTTTTAATCTTTTCTAACCCACTGTTTAGCTATGAATTCCTGTTTTATCCAGTTGTAAAGGACATACCTATTCTCTTATTTTTAATGGGATGATCTTATATTTTTATAACGTATCCATTTAAAAAATTTATTTTATATGGTAAAAGATGCTAATGTAAAGCAGTTTTTAGTTAAACAGCTTTTCAGCTTTCCCCATAGTTTTTGTTAAGTAAGGAATCCTGCCTCCAGTAAGTTGTAATTTGGAGTTTTTACAATCCTTAAATGCTCAATATATTTCTTCTAGATTTTATTTATTTCGTCATTTTCACTGTTCTATTATTTTTTAGCCACTGCAAGATAGTTTTTTTTTTACTGACTTACAATATAATTTGAAATCTGGTAACGCTTAACTCTCTTCATTCCTGAGACAACAGGTCCACTGAAGAGAATACAATATTTTATTGTGCTTATTGTTTGTTGGTTATAGAAAAAGCATTTGATTCCATAGGAAAAATTTCCTTCTCTTCCAACATAGCTAGGAAATTGGACTTGGAGTCAGGAAGATTTGTATTCCAATTTTGCCTCAGATACTTACTAGCTGTGTTATCCTGGTAAGTCACTCTTCTGTGCCTCAGTTTCCCCAACTTTAAAACAGGGAGCTTGAACTCAGTGGCCTCTAAGATTCTTTCTAGCTTTGAATCTATGATGCACTTGATCAGTAAACATTTATTAAGCATTTACTATATGACAGGCACTTCAAAATTATACAATATTCCTTGAGAGATATAATGGAGATAAATTTTGTTTGACAATCCTATGATTATTAATATCAAGTAATACATAAAACAGGGAGACATGCTTGACTAAGATGTTTCCCATAATAATGGAGGAGAACTAGTACACAAACCAAATTTAAAAGGGATTTTCTACGGATGATGAAGTGCTGCCTGCAGATGACATGCTGATTGCATTAAGCCACAAAATATTGTAGAACTTCTGGAAGAGATATGTAGCTAAAAGAATTTAACCTAACCACTCTAGAAAAACCAAGTAGATGAAGAATGTTTACCATTCAGACCATGATAAACAATGATGTGAACAGTCTTATTTAAAACTTTAAAAAATCAACATATATATGTTAGCCAGATACTTCAAATGGACAATGAGTTGGGCCCAGAGTTAAATAGGAAGAGAATAGGCTGGATTGTTTTTGGGAGCTTACAAAACTCTGTTAAGGATTCCAAGTTTTTCCCTAAGACCAATATTTTGTAGGTATTGTTGTATGGCATCAAGTCATGAAAAGCTATAATATCCAACAAGTTAAAAATGAGTGTCACTCAAAGGGCATCACAAGTGTGAACAGGCTTCAACTCATTGCAAACAAGAAATCATGATGAACTAGAATGAATAATGTGATTAAAGCATATGATGGAAAAAGATAGGTTGGTTACATGGCAATAGTGGATGATAAAACAATGGGAGGCCACATGATGTTATCCTTGTGATACTAAGAGAAAGTGAAGACATAGGGCAGCATACTGAGCGGAATCCCTGTGGCTTCATCCAGCAATGACTGCAGTATTTTTATGCTTCAGTAGACCATTTTGCAAATTGATGTACCCCCAGTTTTATCATCCAATGGCCTGGTTTAGTTAAGTGGGTCCTCAAGTAAGTCTGTCATAGGACCAACATTTTTCTATATTGGTAAGGTTTCCTATTTTGTAGACAGTGTCCTTTTGGGCAATATAGAGAAATGTTTTCCGTATGGTTTCATAAGTAGGTTGTTTAGAATTGAACTAATTGAACTAAGGACTGAATCCAAATAAAACTGAATAACTCAAAGATTATTTAGGACACTGTGAGAGGAACCTTCCTAAAATCCAAATCTCCTATGTCCATGGCATCCTCATGATCTGCAGTCTAGTAACTGTTAAAAAGAGGAAATAAACTTATTCTGGCATGATTTGCTCCTAATGAACCTATGGTATTACCTAGTGATCACCTCTTTCCTTTTCAGTGCTCATAATCTCTCTCTTTAATAAACTATCCAAGAATTGAATCATAAATAGTAGGTAGTATTTCTTTCCTGGTAAATAGTAGGTGCTTGATAATTGCTTATTGGAGCATTCTTTCCCTTTTTGAAAATTGGGTTGTTTGTCCATGCCCAGTCTCTAACCTCAGGATTCCTCCTTCAGATATCACCAACATTAGTTCAGCATTCTTGCCTCAAAGTTATTTCTGTTCTCTAGGATGTAGTTCTTTTGTATTAAATGAACTCATTTAGAGCAACTAGTATTTTCATACTTTATCAAATATCCCATTTTCAAATTCCCTGTTGAACATCCCCCTTCCCCCAAGTTTGAAGACAGTTCTCAGTGGTAGAGAATGATGAATCAAGATACAAATTAGGTAGTTCTGCCTTCTCCACTGTCTGTTATCTTACCAACTGTCCCAAGCAAGAGTTCTATCTTTCCCTTAGTCTCTATTTTGTGTAGTGGACAGAGTACTGACTTGTAAGATTGGAAGACCTGTGGTCACTTTCTATCTGTAATGCCTTCTGGGTAAGTCACTTGACCTCTCAGTGTTCTGGGCAACCCTCTAAGACTATAAATTACAGAAAAGGTGCTAAGCTTCACTGGCAAAGGATTTTCTTCACCTCAGAGTTCTCCCTAACAGTGAAATCACAGGTCCTGTTATTTATTAGGTATAAATACCACTTAACAGTGAGATCCAGTGAAGTCCCTAAAGATAAGAACAATTCTCCACAGGTATTTGTGAAGAAACCAAAATTTAAAAATTATTATGAACTTAGCAATCAACAAAATGAACATGTCAGTATGTGGAGAGTAAAAAAGTAGATTTTGTATGAAATTGAAGTGTTACAGGTAGCTTTATAAGAGTATAGAGGATATTAAATTTAACTTGGTAGTTTCAAAAGTGCTTTATTTGTATCCCCTCTTGCACTTTGTTTTCTTTTTTGTACTTTTAAGATATTTTATTGATGAGAAGCAACAAATTTAGAAGAGATAGATTCCAAGGGTAGAGCTTTTCTAATAGCACCAGTCTGTTTTAATATAGAGGAGATGCAATATACTGGACCTTTGGGGAGCACATTTCTGCCAATGCAAGGGAGCTGACAGTAAATATACAGTCTAGGAAATAGGCTTTTTTTCTTTTTTTGTTTCCTATTGGAATTTTTTCTCAGCTATGGAAAAGACTTTTTACTTCTTTCTGACTCAGAAAGTTCTTGAAGTACTTCTCTAGGGATGATTCATTCTTTTATGACTTCCATTGTATTGGGGGAGAGTTGCCTTTCTTACAGAGAAGAAAGGATGGGGTAGTGGTGGTAAATTATTGTAGAGAGGACTACTGTTCCCTTTTATGAACAGAAAAAAGGTCGCTTTTCCAATAGATTGCCAAGTAAAGCCCCTTGTACATGGCCATTGTTAAGAAAGCCAAGAGAATGCTACCAACTACTGGCATGACCTTAGGTAAGTCAGTTGACCACTTGGAGCCACAGGGTCCTTAGTACATGAGGGCATAGCTCAGAAGGGTTGGGTCTTAATAGGGTGGCTGCTAAGCTTAGGTTCAAGGATACCTTGTGGGTTGGGTTCTGAGTACTGTAGGTCACCAGCCCCCATTAGTGTGCTTTCCCTTAACAAATAGCCAAAAGACCCAATTAACTCTTAGCAAAGGCTTTTACTAAGATGGCATAACCAAAATAGGAGCTACAAAAAATCTATACGCCCTTCCATAAACCAGGGACACACTTTATCACAGCTACACAGAGGAAGAGGTAGTTCAAAGAGTACAGTGTTAGTGAAGCGCACCTGTCAGACACAAGTGTGGCAAAGATGATTCATAAGTTCGGGGACTGAAGGGTCTAAAATCCCTTTCTCTCTTCAGAGTTCTCAAACAGCTCTCCTTGAGTACAGCAGCTCTGCTGGGTGGTTGCCCCTCTGGGTCCACAGGGTCTGTTACTCTCCCCAGCTTAATTGCAGGGCTATCTCTTGACAGCCAGCTATCTTTTGTGCTGCTTCCTGGCATCCTCCAATCTACTTCCTGTATCAAATGACTGCTTTCTTTATTCATGTCTGTTTGGAGTGTGTGTCTCTGTCTGCTCTCTCAGTTATGCCTCAAATTCTCTCAAATTTATAA
This sequence comes from Vombatus ursinus, assembly GCF_900497805.2. NCBI lineage: Eukaryota > Metazoa > Chordata > Mammalia > Diprotodontia > Vombatidae > Vombatus > Vombatus ursinus. The sequence goes on along the minus strand of NW_020954569.1, from coordinate 73,160,682 downwards.
ACTCTCAAACTATTGGCTGGGATGTCTTCCTTTTGGCAAACCGCCACTAGACACCATGGCCAATGGGGCTGCAGGTGAAAAGGGAGAGAAAATTCCTTTCCTTTCTTCCATTACCTCTACATGTTCTCTGAAAAATCTCTGTACTCCCTTAAACTAACAAACAGATCACTTTTATGGGTCACTTTGGGACATGCCCATTTTCTGTCCACCAGTGGAATTGCCCCTGCTGACTCACTCAGAGAAAGGTATTTATGACATAAAGAGACAAAGGCATGAATACAATATATATTTACAGTTAAACACCTTGTTAACACTTCTTGATTGCATTCTGGGTTTTTTTTTGGGCTGGCAATTCCCCTACATCTATAAAATGAGGAGGTTAGACTAGAGGGTCCTTGAGGTCCTTTCCAGGCATAAACTCTATGATACTATAAATCTAAGATATCATGGAAATAAATGCATGTTGAGCAGTGATGTTGGTTTTGGGGAGAGAAAAAGAGAGGCACAGGAAGTATGAAAGAAGGGAAAGTGATTCTGGATTTTAAGAATTAGGAGAAAGAATGAAATGAAGAAAATCAATATCAAAATTTGAATAAAAATAGGGAAGAATGAAATCCATACAAGGAACAATAATAACAATGTTCCTATTTTAAATAGAAAAAATTCTACTGTTTCAGCATTTTGCATCTCTGATTAAGTGATGTGCTTAAAAAAAGCATTTTTGTTTTTCCTAGTCTTTGGTTGAAGAAGCAGTCTCACTACTTTCATTCTCACTGGCTGTCAGAGATGGCACAGGTTCAGACATACTAGGTTAAGGTAATGAACCAGGAAGGGTAAATGGAAAACTTTCTATACTATTGGGAACAGGTCATCAGTTTCATATCTTTTCTGAGTGCTGTGTTCTCTTGAAAAGAAAGTGTATGCAAGCCTTTTAACTTTCTAACTTAGTTTTTATTAAGGAAACTTAAGTTGTACATTGGGGACTCATTCATCAATGTCTATAAAACACTTGTGCCCCCAAATAGCTGTTAAGAAGTTAATGCTCAACAAACCTGCACAAATCATCAACATTTCTATGTATTACCAACAAAACCCAGCTGGAAAAGTTAGAAAGAGAAATTCCATTTAAAATAACTGCAGACATTATAAAATACTTGGGAGTCTACCTGCCAAGACAAACTAAGGGACTATATGAATACAATTACAAAACACTTTTCATGCAAATAAAGACAGATATAAACTATTGGAGAACGATTCATTACTCATGGGTAGGTTGAGCCAATATAACAAAAATGACAATTCTACCTAGATTCTTTTGTGTATTCAGTGCCATACCAATCAAAGTACCAAAGAATTATTTTATAAAGCTAGAAAAAATAACAAAATTTATTTGAAAGAACAAAAGGCAAAGAATACCAAGGGAATCAATTAAAAAAATGTTAAGGAAGGCAGCCTAACAGTTCCAGATTCTTGTTCTTGTTCAGTCGTCCCCAACTCTTCATGACCCTATTTGGGGTTTTCTTGGTAAAGATATTGGAGCTGTTTGCCATTCCCTTCTCTAACTCATTTTACAGATGAGAAAACTGAGGTGAACAATTAAGTGACTTGCCCAGGGTCACACAGCTAGTAAGTGTCTGAGGTTTGAACTCAGGTCTTCCTGCCTCCTGGTCTGGCACTTTATCCACTGTGCCACCTAGCTGCCCTAAATACAAAATGCACAGTAATAAATGACTATAGTTATATAGTGTTTGGTAAATACAAAGATCCAAGATTTGGGGGCAATAACTCACCATTTGACAAAAACTGCTGAGAAAACTGAGGAGCGGTTAAGCAGAAACTAGGCATAAACCAACATCTCACATTGTAAACATGATAAAGTCAAAATGGATACATGATTTAAACATAAAAGGTGATTTCTTAAGCAAATTAGGGGAGCATAGGAAATTTTACCTTTCAGATTTATAGATTAGGTCAGAGATTATGACCAAATGAGATAGAGAAGATCACAAAAATTAAAATGGATAATTTTGATTACATGAAATTAAGGTTTTGCCCAAATAAAACAAATGCAGCTAAAATTAGAAGGAAAGCAAGAAACTGTTTACAAAAGTTTCTCTAATAATGGCCTCATTTCTTAAATAGATATGGAACTGAACCAAATTTATAAAAATGCAAGTCATTCTCCAATTGATAAATGGTCAAAGGGTATGAACAGGCAGTGTTTAGAAGAAGAAATTAAAGCTATCAATGATCACATGAAAAAAATCCCTAAATCACTATTGTTAAGAGGAATGCAAATTAAAACAACTCTGAGGTACCACCTCACATGCATCAGATTGGCTAATATGACAGAAAAGGAAAGTGACAAATGATAGAAGAGAGGTAGAAAAATAAGGACACTAATGCATTGTTGATGGAGTTGTAAACTGATTCTGGAGATCAATTTTGAACTATGACCAAAGGGTAGAAAACTGTACACACCCTTTAATTCAGCAATACTGCTATTACTACTAGGTCTATATCCCAAAGAGATCAAAGAAATGGAAAAGGACCTATACATATAAAAATATTTATAGCAGCTTTTTTTAATAGTGGCAAAGAATTGGAAATCGAGGGAATGTCCATCAATTGGGGAATGACTAAGCAAGTTGTGATATATTATTGTGATGGAATGCTATTGTACCATAAGAAATGATAAACAGGATTGTTTCAGAAAAAACAGGAAAAGACTTATATAGACTTTTGCAAAGTGAAGTGAGCAGAACCAGGAGAATATTGTACTCAATAACAGCAATATTGTGGCAATGATCAACTGTGAAAGACTTAGCCACTCTGATCAATACGATGATCCAAGGCAATGATCCAGTGATCCAAAGGGCTCATGATGAAAAACGAGAAAGATCGCCTCCAGAGAAAGATTTAATGAACTCCAAACACAAAGTGAAGCATACTTTTTTCACTTTGTTTCTTGCTTTTTTTTCCCCAACATGGCTAATATGGAAATATATTTTGCATGACTTTACATGTATAATTGATATCACATTGCTTGCCTTCTCAATGAATGGAGCCTCACTGATGTGGGATGGAGGGAGAGAATTTGGAAATCAAAATGAAAAAAATAAATATTAAGAACTTAGTACTCAGAACCAGAAATGCCTATTAGAGGACCTGCTTGAATTTTACCTTAATTATTTGAATATTTTCTCTTGATTCTTTTTCAAAGTCTAGAGTGATTATTGGTCTGGTAATTCCAATCCTGGGCCCAAGTTACCTTGATTTGTGAGCGAATACAAATTAACTTAGCCCACTCAGTCTAGCCTTTATATCCCATCCCACCATATACCTGGCCCGATCTTGCCATATGCTATGCTAATATTTACAGACTGCTACCAACCCTTTTTATCTCTTGATCTGGGATAAGTAATCAAATCAGTACTTTCCTTTCTGTCCTCTGGCTCAATTAATTGTCCCTTTAGTCACCAGACTGGAAGTTCCTATATGAGTTATTTCCTACTAAATTGTAAACTTTTTGAGGGCAGGGACCATCTTACTTTTGTGTGTGTATTTCTACTATTTAGCATAGGACCTGACATGTAGTAAGGCTTTAATATATTTGTTTTTCATTAATTCAAGATGGATCTCAGAGAGCCTTTTTTTCTAAACTCTGTAGATTTTATATAGTAGTGATTCTGTTTAGCTGGAGTATTTTTCTGGTGTTGGTTCAGAACAGCTCTGCCACATCATCCATTCATCCGTCAAACAAGCATTTACTTATTCAGCACTGCTACTGTACTTGTATAAACAAGAGAGAAGCAATTCCATCCACCGCTGTAGGAATGATTGTGACAGGAGCCAGCTGGAGGCCTTGCCCTCTGGCAGAATGTACAAAGGAGGCTTTGGAAGACTTTTATTACTTGAACTTGTTCTTAACACTCAGGTTCTGGATGATTAAAATAGCAGTCATCTCTGTCATCAAAAAAGCATTGATTAATGGTGGGTGGCTCTGTAACTAGTGCTGTCTAGAGAATGTTATGTGAACCTAATCTGTCCCTTCTTAAACAAGGGTGCCAACCTGGCCAAGGGCAAGAGCTAAGAAAATAATAGGCTTTATAGCTCTCTAGGACATACAGGCAGGTAGGGGTACAAGTGAATAGAGTGCCAGTCTGGGAGTCAGGAAGACTCCTCTTCCTGAGTTCAAATCTGGCCCTAGACACTTTCTAGATATGTGACCCTGAGCAAGTTACTGTACCTTGTTGCCTCAGTTTCCTCATCTGTAGGAGCTGAAGAAGGAAATGGCAAACCACTTATCTTTGTCAAAAAAACCTTAAATGGGATCATGAAGAGTTGGACATGACTTAAAAACAACTGAACAACAAGGACATGCGAAGCACTTTATATGACCTCATTTTATCCTGAAAACAACCCTGTAAATTAGGTGTATAAGCAGTATTATCTTCTTGACAGAAGAGAAGACAAAGGGCCCAATGGATTAGATGACTTACCTAAAAAGCTACTAACTGATAGAATCAGTACTCAAACCTAGGCCCTCTGACTCCAAAATCAATTTTCTTTTCCCTTCTTTCCACTGATTTTCAGAATTCACCCAGAGCATTGACAAAGGCCAGCAATATTTTCCTTAAATATAATTACTAATTAATTTGCTATACTTCAATCTATATCAGATTGCTTACTGTTTCAGGGAGGGGGCAGGGAAGGGAGGGAGGGATATAATTTGGAACTCAAAACTTAAGAAAAAAATGTTAAAAATTGTTTTTACATGTAATTAGGGGAAAATAAAATATTATTTTAAAATTTATAATACTTAATAGAATATGAGGGTTTTTTAAATCTTTGTCTGTTTTTATGTGAAATCTCAACTCTTTTATCTTCTATCTAAATCCCAACAGAGATTTCACTATAGTCTATGAGAAGATTTGTTAGTAATGCTGTTGGTGAGAATATCCTAGTTTTTTCTCTGCATTATAACTTCAGACTTTTCAAAAGACTGAATATTTTTAATCACAGCATTCTTTGTGCTTCTGCAATGAAGGGAAAGAGATACATTTTTCAACCAGTTTCTGGGTTACATCTTGGTCACTATAATTAGTGTTCAGTTTCACTTTGTTTCCTATTTACATTGTTGCAGCTATCATATATATTATTTTCCTGTTTCTAACTCCACTGTGCATCAGTTTATATAAATCATACTGCTTCTCTAAATTCTTCATAATTAATATTTGTTATGGCATGTAAACACTTCATTACATTAATGGACCACTACTTGTTTAGCTATTCTCCAATCATTGGGCATTTATTTTGCTTCCAGTTTTTTTTTTTTACACAGAATTGCTGCTATAAATATTTTGGGGTATATGAGACTTTTCTTTCTAGCTCTGACCTCCTGTTCTATATGCCTAGCAGTGGGAATACAGGGTCAAAAGAATGGAAATTTTAATCACTTCTTAAGAGCATAATTCAATTTCTTTACAGAGTGGTTAGACTAATTTCTGGTTCCACCAACAAGAAAATTACTTCTTGCAAAGAGGAATTGGCAATATGTCACTTTGGAGAAAGGGTGGTAAAAAAGGACACAAGTTTGGACTAAAGCTATAGTGGCTTTCATACTAAAAGAAGCAATGTGATTTGGCAGCTGACCAGATGTGGGGAGTGAAGGATTATTCTGAGAGCGGCCTGTGGGATGTTGAGAGATGAATGCATTACCTTTGCAATCCTTGCATGCAAACCTTGTGGGGAAAGATGAGTAGCTCACCACATGCCACTTTAGCTGACAGCGCAGCATACACTGTGTTGGAGTGTTACACAGATCTGAATTGAGGAGGTGAGGTTAGAGGTAGACAAGCAGATTTTTGTGGTATAAGCCTATAGTGCTTGTATAGTTCCCCTTTCATGCATTTCTTTCAATATCTCTTGATAGTTAATTTTTTTTTTTACATTTAACAACTATGTCAGGGAGGGGTATAGTTTACAAGTTTTTCAAGAGGAAAAGATGCAAAGAAAAAAAAGGAATGAAGAGTTAAAAAAGTTTCTCTTTTAATTTGTGCCTACCCTTGAGCATGGCTCTATATATTTCCAAGAACAATAAGCAAATGGTGAGGAGCATTGGGAGTCCCCTCTAGCCTAGCCAACAATGCAGCCATGCCAAAATGCTTTTAGGGTAGGTTCAGAGAACTTCACCAATGATAGAACCATAAGTGAGGAAAAGCTGTAGTTCTTCCCCTATATCTTGAGCCCTCAAAGGCCAGGATATTGACCACCCAGGAGGTTTATTCCTGATTTGAATAGTCTTGGTAGAAAAAGCTGCTATTGCTTCTTCTGAGAGAAGTTTGAATCCAAGCACATGACCTGTGTCCTTTAGATTCCTGGATATTCCTTGTTGCCTATACACAATAGGGAGGTTTAAATCTAAGCATCCAAACTGCATTTCCAAACTCCTAGGTTAAGCCATAGCTGAGTAAAGGTCTAGGTGAAATATTGGTGCCAAGCTCACATGGTAGGTATTTTAATTGTAATAGGTGTTTCAGTTTTCTTCAGCAAAAGTATAAACTAAGAAGTGAAATCATGCAAGCTAGGTAGTACAGTAGATAGAATGCTGGGCCTGGAGTCAAATCTGAGTTCAAATCTGGCCTCAGACACTTACTAGCTGTGTGACCCTGCACAAGCCATTTAACCCTATTTGCTTCAGTTCTTCATCTAGAAAAAGAGCTGGAGAAGGAAATGGCAAACTACTCTAGTACCATTGCCAAGAAAACCCCAAATGGGATCATAAAGAGTAGGGCATGACTAGACAACAACAACAAGTGAAATAATAGAGACATTCAACATAAAAGAAAAGACATTCAGACGCAAAATAAACATTCTATACCTGAAGAAGTATCTGAGGTATGAATAACTCAATTGCTTCTAGGGTCCAGGGTCCATCTTTCCTCTCCTTCCCCCCAAAACAAACAAACAAACAAACAATATCTAAGAAATGTAACTGACCAAAATGATGCCGAACACCAAAAGACAAGGTAAAATAACTTGGTGAGGGAACTGGCTTTGAATCAAGAAAGATTATGAAACAAAAACAAAAACAAAAAGCTAGACTTTTACCTTTTGACTGGAGGTGATGAACCTTAGAGTCAAAATGGAGAAGCTTCTACCAATTCTCAGCTCATGATAGTTGCCCTAGCTGAAAGTATTGTAGTATCCAAGCTGGATAAAGCACAATGTCACCCAGTCAAGCTGTTGGCTGATGGTGACAAAAGACTGTAGCTGCCTATCAAAAAACAAGCCCACAGAGGCCAAAGGGTTGACTTATCCAGCAAGTTACCATGCCCTGAGAAGAGTCCAGTAACAGAGTGTCTTGTCTGCCTGTCTGACAGTATTTCAGTGGCTGAACAATCTGTCTAGGAAAGCCTTAAAGCATATGAGCTTTGTGAAGAGCCAGTATAGCAGCCAAATGACTTACATGACCTAACTCACCAAAAGACTGACCCATCCAGCTGAGAAACCACACCACATGAGGAACAAGTCCATCATTGCTGCCACTAATCACAAACACCAGTCCTGATGAACAGTGGAGTAACTTGTCCATCACAGATACCATATAGCAAACTTGCAGAGGAGCCTCTAGAAAAAGAACATTGAGGCCCTGCAATTCTGGAGTAGTGATTTGTATTGTCCTCATGTGTTTCCTATACTTTTCCCATAGTTCTTTAAGTTTGTGACCACTGTTCCCTCCAACCTCCCAGAGACTCTGTGTGTATTGGTGTTAGAGTGTTCCATTGGTTTGGGGAAAAATTCTTTGTAACTATGGTTCTTGGTATGCCATTTGAAAATGCCTTTGCTAAAGAACTAAAAGTCCACTGGCTGATTGTTTGTGTGTGTGCATTTGTGCGTGTGTGTGTGTGTGTGTGTGTGTGTGTGTTTGTCAATCATCACTATTATTTTATTCTGGTTTTTAAATTTAATTTTTTTTTCAACTCAGGGAACAAAAAAAAGCATTTCTATAACACAGTACAATCTATCTGCAAATCTATCACGTACAACTTGCTATTTGCTCCAAATATACATCAGAGTTATCATGTAAACTTCTTTTTTTCCTTTTTTTCTTCCCTACCCTCCTACCCTAGACATGACTACCTTTAGACAATAAATAGCTATGGGTGTATGTGTGTGTGTGTGTGTGTGTGTACATATACATATACACACACACATATATATGTGTGTGTGTATATGTATGTATTTAAAATTATTCTATACATACTTCTGTTTATTCTACTGGCTGATTGTTAAGGGGAAACATATTGGTTGGGGCTTTGTGAGATATAGTGCTAAAATGGTTATCTCCAGAGTTGCCCCTAGTACCCTAAGAGTAGCAGTAGCCACCCCTTTGGGAACCTAACTTGCCAGGGAGAGTTGGGGAGTGATGGTGTTACATTTTTCTTTTTTGTTCTTTTTGGCTTTTATGGTTGAGTAAAGAACTGTATCTAGTTAGGGCATGCTTGGGTGAATAACTCCATTATACCATACTTACAACTGAAGTCTACTGAAATGCAGCTGAGAATGGAAGAGCATGGAATTCTTCTGGTGAGTGGGAGGGTATCATGAACCATAAGAGTCTGAGTAGGCAAAACTGAAATAACCCACATTCCTAGACTTCTAACCACAAAACAGGTGGCTCTAGGGAACAGAAGTAGCCAGTTTTAAGAACTAGAGAATTGAAAGTTTCTCCCAGCATACCCTCTGGTGTTAGATAGAGTATTTAACCAAGTAAATTATTATCAACCATGTCCTTATTCCAGAGAGGGTCAGGTACCTGGGCAGCAGCATCCCCTGCTGGTTTAATTACAGTTTCCACTACATTATCTCCTTTGAAATGACACCAATGTCAGAGATTTCTCTAAAGAGGAAATTCTATGTCTTTATCAGTGCAGATAAAGGGAAAAATAAAGAGAAATTGATGCTTGTTTCTAGATGAGTTTAAGGTCAGTATTAGGCTAGTTTAGCTTCACCTACCTTCCTTTCATTTCTATTTCTGCTTACTAATATAAAATACTGTCCATTTGAGGTACTGTTTTTTTGTTTGGAGCAATTTACTGCTAAAAGAGACAGAAAAAGTGCTTTTTGCATAAAGGAAAGAAAGGACATAAGATTGTAATAGAGGAACATTTTGCTATATTTGTATCTGTAGGTCCATATAGATATAGATTTAGACATACACATATGTAGATATAGATATCTGCTTTAATAAATGTGACATGGGGCAGTGAGGTGGTAAAGTGGATAGAGCACTGGCCCTGGGGTCAGGAGAACCTGAATTCAAATCTGGCCTCAGACACATAACACTTACTAGCTGTGTGACTCTGGGCAAGTCACTTAACCCCAATTGCCTCACCAAAAAAAAAAAAAAAATTAAAAAAAATTTTTTTAAAAATGGGGCAGCCAGGTGGCAAAGTGGATAGAGCACTGGCCCTGAAGTCAAGAAGACCTGAGTTCAAATCCTGACCAAACACTTGACACTTACTAGCTGTGTGATGCTGGGCATGTCACTTAACGTCAATTGCCTAAAATAAATAAATAAATGTGATTTTTTTTGTGTGTGTTATTTCTAAAAGATGTTGTGGGTCTTTGTAGAACTGATCAACTTTGGCCTCTTTGGCATCAGTCTTTGGAAAAGAGCTGTATTATTGTGATGTTGAATGATTTGCTTTGAATATCATTCTACAATTTTTGAGATTATACCCCATTATTGCTTTTCTCACCCTTTTATGACTATGAGGCTACTCTATTTCTTCTAAGGGATTTTTGTCCACAGTAGTCTATGTAATGATCACCTGAATTAAATTATCTAATTTCTGTCCATTTAAATTCACTGACACCCAAGATATCAAGATATCTTACATTCTTACAATCTTACAATATATACATACATTACAATCTTACATTCCAGGTTCCTATCCAACATTCATCTTTACAGCATTGGACTTTTCTTTTTCCATCACAGGCATATCTGTAGCTGAGCTTCTTTTCTGCTTTGGTCCAGCTGCTTCATTAGTATTGAGCTATTTGTAGTTGTCCTCCACTCTTCCTCAGTAGCTTATTGGACACCTGAGGGGCTCATCTTCTGATGTCATCTCTTTTATTATTTTAATACTGTCCATGGCATTTTCTAGACAAAAGTACTGGAATGATTTGCCATTTCCTTCACCTTTTATCAGAACTCTTCACTATGACCTATCTATCTTGGGTAACCCTGCATAACATAGCTCATAATTTTATTGAGCTATGCAAGCCCCTCTACCAGGACAAGGCAGTCATCCAGGAGTGGGAAGAGGGTCCCACAATTCCATAACTCTGAATCAGTAGAACGTTCTAGCTGGCTTACAAGGGCTGAGTCCTGGCAACTGTCTATTCTTGCACAGACCCAAACCCAGGACAAGAACTTATAGAACTCAGACCAGCATGGTAGCAATCAGATTTTGCCCTGGACCAGAGCATTTTGTGAGTGCTGAAGACTTGCAGGTCCCCAGCCTGTCACTGACATCCTGGAGTAATGCATCACTCAGTAAACCAAGAAAGCAGCAGCAGGACCAGTGCATACCTCCCATCCAGAAGTGCACAGAGCACAGCCCTAACATTAAATCTGAAGCTAGGAAGTAGGCTGGAATATAGGCAAATAAAAAAAAAAGAATCCCACTACAATGAACTACTATAATGGCAGGAAGGCTCAATATATAAATGCAGAAGAAGAGAATGAATCCAAAACATCTACAAACAATGCCTCAGAGAAAAGCATGGCTTGGGCACAAACTCAACTAGAATTCCTGGAAGAGATGAAGCAAGAGTTAAAAAAAAGGTTTTTTTTTTTAAATAAATGAAATGAGAGCATTTGAGGAAAAATTGGAAAAGAATGAGAACTATGGAAGCAAGAATTGGAAAGGGAATCAATAGCTTGGCACAAGAGGTACAAGCAATGAACTCCCTAAACATTAAAGTGGACCAAATAAAAGCCAATGACTTCATACGGTAACAAGAAATATTAAAACAAAATCAAAAGGCTGAAAAATAGGTATCTCAAAGGGAAACACCCCAACTGACCTGCAAAAACAGATTGAGGGGAAAAAAATTAAGGATCATTGCACTATCTAAATACCATGACCAAAAAAAAGAGCCTAGGTATAATTTTTTCAAGAAATCTTAAAACAAATTTGCCCAGATCTCTTAGTACCAGAGGGCACATAATGGTCACCCCCTGAAAGAAATCCCAAAACGAAAATTCCCAGGACCATTATAGTCAAAATCTAGAGCTTCTGGGTCAAAGAAAAATCCTGCAAGAAGCCAGAAAGAAATAATTTAAGTACTGAGGAATGATAGTCAGGATTACACATAATTTAGCAGCCACCACTATAAAGGAGTAGAGTACTTGGAATATGACATTCCAGAGGGCAAAGGAAATGGGCTTGCAGCCAAGAATAAACCATCCATCAAAACTGAGTATAATGCTACAGAAGAAAAATTGAATCTTTAATCAAATAGAGGACTTCTAAGCATTCCTGATTAAAAGAACAGAACTGCAGAGAAACTTTGAAGTTTTGTACAGGAATGATGAGAAACATAAAAAGGTAAACATGAGTGCAGAATGATAAGGGACTAAATAAAGATAAACTGCTTACATTCCAATCTGGGAAGATGATACATGTGACCTCTCTGAACCCTATAATCATCAGGATTCATAGGAGTCCAATTAGACAAGGACTGGAAATGGTTCTGTTACGTTTTGATGAACTTGAAAGAATGAAAAGAGGAAAGGAGAGGGGTGAGGGAAAAGAAGGTTAGGGAAAATTATATTACATAAACAGAGTACACACATAGACATCTATACAAAAAAGAAAGGGGTTGTGGAGAGTGACTGACCCTTGAACCTCACTCTCATTTGCACTGGTCAAAAGATGGAAGAAAACACACACACACACACACACACACACATGCACACACATAGGTACAGAAATAAATTTCACTCAACAGAGAAAAAGGAGAAAGGGGAAGAGAAATGACAAGGTAGACTAAGGGAGGGATTAGTCTTAAGTAAAACAAACACTAAAGATGTACAAATATATTTGTAACTCCTTCTGAGGGGGCAAAGCATGGAAATTTAAAGGAATACCCATAAATTGGGGAATGATGAGCAAGTTGTGATATATAAATGTGATAGAGTATTATTGTGCTGAACTCTCATCAGGCTAATGACTAACTAGGATTCCAGAAGAGGAATGATGAAACATGCTACCCATCTCCTGATAGAGAAGTGAAGGACTTAGAAGATAGAATGAGGGAAAAAATTAAATAAGTATGATAGAAGATTATTATAAATATGAGAACAGTTAAGGTTACACAAAGTTTTGGTAGGTAATAAGTGACACATAAAATTATGTTCAGTCTTTTCATTCATGTCTGACTCTTCATGACCCCATTTGGGGTTTTCTTGGCAAAGATACTGGAGCAGTTTGCCATTTCCTTCTGCAGCTCATTTTACAGATGAGGAAACTGAGGCAAACAGAGTTAAGTGACTTGCTCAGGTTCACACAGCTAGGAAGTATCTGAGACTGGATTTGAACTCAAGAAGGTGAGTTGTTCTGACTCCAGGCCCAGTGCTCTATCTACTGCACCACCTGACTGCCAACACATATCATACTCTAAGTTTATGAAGTGCTTTATCTACATTCTCATTTGAGTCGTATGATAACTCTGAGGTAGATACTACAAGTATCCCCATCTTGCAGATGGGAAAATTGAGGCTCAGCGATTAAAAGACTTGTTCATGTTCATATAGCTAGTCCTATCTCCCTGACATGAAGTTCAACACTTTATTCACTTACACCGCTTCTCAGTAGAAGGGACAAAAAATTGAGCTCAGATGGATTCCAGAGCTAGAAGGTACCTTATGAATCATATGCTTCAGCATTCTCATTTCGTGGATTTAGAAACTGAGGCATAGAAAGGGGATGTAACTAATTAAAAATCACATAGGTATTGCATGATAAGTTACCCTACCCCCAGTTGTGAATCTGGCTGGAAATTCTGGATTGAATTTGCCTGAGATAGTGTATGAAGAATCAGCTTTTGTATCTAAGAAATTGGCCAGGGGGCTAGGGAACTGGTTCCTGCTTTTTGGTTGACCTGATTTCTTTCCACTTCTACTTAAATTTTTTGGAAAACATCTTAGACATCACTTCCCTCTCCCTTTTTAAGTACATATTTTAAAGACACATTTCTCTCATACATGCCTAGATTTATAATCCTTTTTCCACTGGTCATAAGGATAAGAAGACTTACCTGGGATTATATTTCTCAGCCATAGCGTTCTTCTGTAAATTCAAATTCTTCCCATCCTTCTGCCTCTGGAGAGGCAGGTTTTGCCCAAGATTTTAGTGTTTACCATTACTGAGGGAAAAAAAAAAAACAAACCTTAAAGACAGATAGCTGTCTTAGAGGTGAGATCACCACCACTAGAGGAAACTATTAAGAATTCTTGTCAGAACTCCCAGTCTGAGACTCAAAAAGAAACTCAGAAAGAGCCTGGAGTCAGGAAGACTCACCTTCCTGAGTACAAATCCATCATCAGACACTTACTAGCTGTGTAACCTTGGGCAAGTCACTGTTTGCCTCAGTTTCCTCAACTGTGAAGTGAACTGGAAAAGAAAATGCAAACTACGCCAGTATCTTGCTCTCCCCACTCCTGGCAACTACCCTCCCCTGTCTCCCCATGCCCCTCCCTCCGCCCCTCCCAGCCACCAACCATCTAACATGAAGATGTTGTCCTGTCTTTGACTTGGGCGCTGAGTTCTTCTTCTGGTGCAGGTAAGGCCCTGCAGGGATAGCTAGGTGGTGCAATGGCTTATGGGTAGGGCAGGAGCGCTAAGCAACTTGGACAGAAGCTCAGAGGAAGCTAGCTGTCAGAAAAACTGCTCACCTAGCTTTCCCCCAGTGCTGAAGTGGCTGGCTTTTGTAAGCCCTGCAGTTTTGACCCGTAGGATCAAACTCTCTTGCTTCTACTAGTACAAATCAGTTGTACACACAAGGCTTTAGGTTTTTGTTTGTTAGTTTGTTTTCTTTCCGCAAGATAATGCATTATAGTATAGGGCAAAGATAATTGAATTTGGAGTCATAGCACCTTGGTTCAAACCCCACCTTTGTCACTTACTAATTGTGTGGCTTTGGGGCAAGTCACAACCTCTTTAGACCTCAGTTTCTTCAACTATAAAATGAGGCTGTTTGGATTACAATACTGGTGCTGGCAAAGGTCCCTTCCAGCTCTAAATCTATGATTCTATGACCAATTAGATCCTTTACAATCCTGAAACTTTGTGATTCTATTAGTGAAGAGAAGATAGTTGGAGAATGATTTTGAGTATTTCTCAGGAGATTACTGCTGTCTCCAAAATGGAGTGCTGCCCTCTAGAAATCCTTGAGACAATAGAAGCCAATCAAATTTGAAAGAGAACGTAGAAAAATGGCATAGTATAATAGATATAATGCTCAACTTGGAGGGAGGAGGTGTCAGGGTTCACATTTTTCCTTTTTATTTTATTTTATTTATTTACAGTGTAAATAGAAGGTAATCTCAGAGGGAAGGCAGTAGCAATGGGGAAGGAGAAGGTCTAGCAGAGACTTCTTGAACTTCGGAATGCTGAGCCTTAGTACCTTTATTTGTAAAACAGGGATACCAATTGTAATATCTATTTGAAGGGTTGTTATGAGGCTCAAGTTAGATAATGTTTCCAACACAAATCTCAAAATGCTTTATAAATGTGAACAATTTTATTAATTTTGTCATGAAGCTGATTGAGTTGGGCTTTGTGATTATGGGTATTTGATTAGGTCTTTTGACTGGAACCGCAATGACCTGGAACACTGACTTCAAAACTCCAATTCCCTATTGGATCCTGTGCCTCCCTCCACGTGGTGTAGAATACTTTCACATCCTGGTCACTTCAGAGTATAAGTTCTACGATTTTTCCTCTTCTTTACAGAGGACCTGGGTTCCAAACCTACCTCTGATGTATACTTTGTGTCATCCTGGGCCAGTCCCTTGATCTCCCAATCTCCCATTGCCTCAGTTTCCTCATCTTGGACTTGTTGGTTTCTGATGTCCCTTCCAGCCCTAGCTCTCAGATTCTCTGAACTTGCTGGATGGAGACTCCGAGTCCTATTAATCCTCTGACTCCTCCTTTGTGCTGGTGTAGGCCTGGAAGCACAGGCAGCCTGGCTGGAGGCTCAGTCACCATCATGAAGCAATGCAGGGCAGGAAATCAAGGTTTGTTTTTAAAATTCAAGCTATTGTTTCTAATCTCTTTGACTAATATTGTTGCAAGCTTTAACTGCAGGAGCCCGGGGCATGAAAAATACGCTGACAAGATTTGTTCCTACAACCCCGGTTTTAAGCAATAGCACTGGGCTGGGAGAGCCTTATTTCCTCCTCCTCTTGCCTCCTGCCTTCATCTCTGCTGAGCTGAGAAACAACACAACAAAGCATTCACACGAGGCTGTTTCCCCGACTCCCTCCCCCTGGGCTAGGTATGGTATATTATAAAGATAAAGGGAGAACCTCTAGAGGTCAGTGTAGCCTAAACAATGGCCGATGCTCAAACTATACAAGGAAAACTTGCTTACATTTCTGCCGTCACTTGTGCCTATTTCATTCTAATGAGAGAGTGGACCATCACCCCATACTGTGCCCAGATGACGAGCAATTCCCTTGAAGGCTGTTCCCTTTTAATATACATTTAAACATTTGCAATCAAAGGCAATGCTAATTTGGAATTTTGGCCCATTACGGTCAATTTGAGATATTTTTCTTTTCACTTTTGCAACTTGGATGGCACAGGTCAACCACCCGCTGTCCTTTCTCAGGTGCTCACCCAGCTTCTGACCAGACATCAGTGGCTAGAGATCTGTTCTCGATTCATTTTGCATTAACTCTGCCTGATAGATATCCCTGATTTTATGCATTCAACTAAAGCTTACTCTCCTTTCCCATTCCTGCATCTCACCTAGCAAAGCAGTTCTGCCTATATCTAGGATTCGTTATCTTTGCATCAGAAAGACGCTATCTTAATTTGGAGGGAGGTACAAATATTAAAGAGACAGTTCCTGCCCCCATGTAAATGAGACTTGGCAGATATTTTTTTTTCCTTTGCCATAATGATCTAAATGTAAAAGGTGGCTAATGGATTTAGGAAGGAAATACATAGAACTGAGGAATGTGTGGGAGGGAGAATGTTGGACGTAGTTTGAGTTCTGTGGCACAGAAGACAAGTACCCACGACAATGCCTTTCACATAGTAGGTTCTGACTAAATTTTGAATTGAAAAAGAGAAGTTGATGTAGTAGAAAAACACACTGGAATCAAATCCTAAAGACTAGGATTTGAATCGTGGCTCCACCATTTACTTGTTGTGTAACCCTGGGCAAGGTAGTTCCTCATTCCATTATAAAAAAAATCCATGCTCAGAGCAAGGGCTGCTTGTTGATAAGAAAACATGTGATTCAGTAAAGGAAAACATCCTTGAATGCTCCCCTTCAACACAATATCACCCATGCATATGTTGGAATTATCTAATACTTAGCAATAAAGGTGATTAGAATGGCTTTTCCAGTCATCTCAGCTGCTAGGACTATATCCTCTAAGATTACCTTTCATCTTGTTTTGCATTTATTTTGAATGTTTTGGTTTATGTATGGAGTCTCCTCCATTAGACTACAAGGCCCTTGGAGAGCAAGGTGGGTTGTTTTTGTTTTTGTTTTTGCTTTTCTTTTGTATCCCTATCACCTAGCACAGTCTGGCTTAATAAGTGTTTAATAAGTACTTGTTGATTAATTGGAGAAGTGCAGAGTGGGTATGAGCAGGCTACAATACATCACAATGAATTAAATAAGAGGTTTAAAGGATGTTAAAGAAGCATATGACATAAAAATGAACTAATAACGGTGAGAGTGAAGAGACATCCAATGGACCTCCTGGAATCTCCACTGGTATCTTAAAGGTGTCAAAAAAGATGCCAGGAAGGCATTCAGTGGGGTCTAGGGGGAAGGATATGGAAAAAAAAATCACACAGGATGGGTAGTTGGAAAAACCATTCATCTTGATAAGATCACAGAGCTATTAGAGCTGTATCTATGGCAAATTCAGAATCATAGCACATACAACCATAGTTTTGTTATATCTTCTAAAATTTGGACATATACAGTACTGAAAAATATCTCACTAGTAAACCATGTGTCCAAATAACAATTCAAGTTATGTCCTAATAATGTTGTCTCATAGCATCATACCAAGAAACAAATTAGCAAGTTTCTTGAAATGCTGATAATTTCTTTCCACTAGAGGGCAGATATATCTGTTAAATACATTGGAGTTGTAATTTTATAATAATGAATGTCAAAAAGGGAAAAATAATGTGAAAAATCTATCTTTAAGTCTTACAGAGTATCCAGAGTGTCTGGTCTCATGTTATGGTATAGGATACTCAACAATGATAAATATATTAAGGTCTATCAGTGATCTTTAGGACAAGAGGACCTTCCAGCAATCCCTTTTGTTTTGACCTTCTAGCTATCCCTTTTCTCAGAAAGGACAAACATGGGGTTAAGTGTTCGCTACAAGTTTCCATGTTCATCATGCTCATGGCCTCATTTTTTACCCAGTATACCTGTATGAGCACCATTTCTAAAAACTGATTTTTTTCCTATAAGTTTTTGAAGCAGCTAGGGGATGTGCCTACTTTCAAATTTTCAATGTTTTGATGCTGAGCATCTTAAGAAAAGAAAGAAAGAAAGAAAGAAAGAAAGAAAGAAAGAAAGAAAGAAAGAAAGAAAGAAAGAAAGAAAGAAAG
>NW_020954569.1:73140303-73142775 GCF_900497805.2 Vombatus ursinus | reverse complement strand
AAGAAAGAAAGAAAGAAAGAAAGAAAGAAAGAAAGAAAGAAAGAAAGCCTGCATAGATCTTTCTTCTGTCAGATAAGGAAGTAAAACGAATACCAATGCTGTTTTGCTACTGGATTATACAGTTCTGCAAGCCAGCAGGGGAAAATGGAAGTCTTGCAAATGTCTTGGTGAAGTAAAAATCATTATGGATTTCTCATTGGCTAACTGGATAGCTGAAGGCTATTGTAGAGAGATTTTTTTCACCAAGAGTGGTTGGTCTAGCTATATCTATCAATATGATGTCAAATATCCATATTCTTCTTGCTTTAACAATACTATGATTTCATTAATGTGAATATTCCCTCCAGAGGTGCAGAACACAGTCCATTTGTGCCTTCTCTTCCAGGTTCTCCCATAAATTCTCTACATGGAGTCCACTCAATGGCCTGAAAGCCTTCCTCTGGGTCTTTTTTGGTGTCACAAGATTCCTGGGCCTGAAATTAGGAAGACACAAGCTCAAATACAGCTTCAGACACTTAGCAGCTGTGTGACCCTGGGAAAGTCACTTAATCTCTGTTTGCCTCAGTTTCCTTAACTATAAAATAGTGATAATAATCACACCTACCTCACAGGGTTATAATGAGGATCAAATGAGATAATTATAAAGTGCATGGCACAGTACCTGGAACATTGTAAGAACTCTATGTAAGTGATAGCTATTATTATTATTGTTGTTGTATGATTTTCAAGGGAGCAAATGGTCTGTCCTTGTATTACTCTTGTTCTTGCTTCACGAGCACTCCACCTCCCTTTCTAGTTGATGCTCTTTAACATTGCTTCTTGCACACAGTTAATCCAATGGTATTAATTGTGTTAACTAGCTGTAGTCTTTTTATATACATCATGTATTTTTCACTGCTGGAAAGAAGTGAAACTTTGATTTTTCAGCTATTTTCACATTCTATGGTTTGCAGCTGGATAGACTTGATTCTAAAAATTGGTCATTTGCATTATCTTTAAAACAGAAGATACTGTGCTCAGAAATCTAAAGGCATTGTGGGGCTTATCAGCTTATCAGCTCCCTTTGAACAGAGATCAACTTCACATATTCAGCACTGGATGATTATTTGAGAGAAAATCCAAGCCAGGGAGAGAAGAGAAAAGCAATGGTTCCTTATTAAACCAAGTGATAGTGTAGCATAACCAGTAGTGTCATTGGGCTTTGACCAAAAGGAAGCATTTAGACCACCCAAATATGACCACCATTCTGAGGTGTCTAGCTTGTATTGTTGTTACCAAAGATGAAGAAATACCTAACATTTACATAGCATTTTATAAAAGGGTTTTCCCAAACACTGTACATATATTCTCATTTTATTTGCACAGCAACCTAATGAGGCAAGCAATATTTAAGTAATAAGGAATAAGCTATTATGTCCATTATATGAAGGAGGAAACTGTTGGTGAGGTTAAGTGATTTTCCTATTGTCCTATAAACAGAGAGTGTTATAATGAGAATTTGAATGAAGATGCTCTGGATTCCAATTCCAGTATTTTATTCACTATATCATATTTTATATGTGTGTATATACATATAAACATACATTTCATATAATTTAAAGCATTATATTATATTATTCATATTATAATTATTCATAATATAATTTATTATTATTCATAATTATATTATATTATATTATTCATAATATAATTTATAACATATTTCTTATTTCTCAACCCCATGCAACTTGTATTCCAATTTCACTCAGTTGAACCCAAAGTTTACCAAAGATCTTATATTGACTGATGACTTGCTTTTACATCATAACATATTAAAATGTAAAATATGTTCTAAATATTTTGCTCCCTCCTTCCCTAGCCAGGAAACCTTCTTTTATAGCAGTTAAAGAAAAAAAGACAAGAAAAGAGGCATTTTAGTGAAATAAATCCAAATGTTGATTATCTCTTAGAGTAAATGTGATATACTATACACATAGTCCCCCTTACTCCTGTCTTTTGCAAAGAGCAGAGTGGGGGAACTTTTCACCTCTTCTCTAGGTTTAAGTTAGTTTATTATGATTAAATAGCATTCAGATTTTTCCTTTTTACATTGTTGTAATCAATGTATAAATTGTTTTCCTGGTTCTTCTTTCTTTTTTGCATCAGGTCATGTCTTCTCATATTTCTCTGAATTCTTTATATTTATTGTTTCTTAATGGCACAGTCATACTCCTTTTCTCTCATCTAATACTTTGTTTCCAGTTCTGGTTCTGCCTCTGATGTATGGTATCTGTATGACCATGGACAAGTCACTTATTTCCAGTGCTAGGCAACTCAGGTTAAGTTGTAGATGAATACTGATCTGTATTGGTGGAAGGAATTTCCTTATAAGATGGGTTGTGTGTGTGTGTGTGTGAGAAAGAGAGAGAGAGAGAGAGAGAGAAAGAGAGAGAGAGAGAGAGAGAGAGAGAGAGAGAGAGAGAGAGAGAGAGA